>NW_026045758.1:0-224198 GCF_023898315.1 Schistocerca nitens
AGGTTCAGCACGAAATACGAGAGGAAACGGAGTGAACCTCACGTCATAGCGCAAATCCGGTGTGGTCTAGTGGCGCCGGCACGGTAGCTCAGCGCGCTCGGTCAGAGGGTTAGCTGCCCTCTGTAATTAAAAAAAAACTGAGTTAATGGATCAACAACGAACTGGAACGGGTGTCTTTCGACGTCCTCCCAGAGCAGATACAACGAACGAAAACGAACAAAATGAGATTTAAAAAAAAAAAAAAAAGTGGCTAGGATACCTGGCTTTCACCCAGGAGGCCCGGGTTCGATTCCCGGTACCGGAACGGAAGTTTTTACGCACCCAACGCTCCATGTTTTGGCCTTCCAACGTTCGTTTTTCGCCCTCCTTGCGGAGCTTCAACCGAATGTAATCGGGGAAAACAGGCACATGATGCAATTACTGTCAGCACCGGGGTAAAGGGAGAGGAGGCGCTGGTCAGCTGTTGGGCTGCTACCAGCGTCAGTGGGAAGTCGGTGAAGTCGCCAGTTGCGCCAGAAGCCAGATATTACCGTAGTACGCCTACACACGCGTTCCAGTTATTCACGTTGCTTGCAGCCGCTCCATCCGCAAGAAGCGTGAGCCCGGATAGCTCAGTCGGTAGAGCATTAGGCTTTTAACCTAAGGGTCCAGGGTTCGAGTCCCTGTCCGGGCGAAGATTTTTAACGTTTCCGTAATGGCTCGTCTCGTAGCGATGGTAGCCCTGCCGTAATCAGTGCACGGAGTTCGTTTCCTGTCAAAATTCTGCGCAGACGGGTTTGATTTTTCACGATTCGAGGGACTCTTCAGTTACGAGCAGTCGTGGCCGAGTGGTTAAGGCGTCTGACTAGAAATCAGATTCCCTCTGGGAGCGTAGGTTCGAGTCCTACCGACTGCGTCCGTTTTTTCTTTTTTTGTTTAAGAAGAAGGAGCAGAAAATTTCGCAGTTTGCCTGTCGTTTTGGTACCTCGCCTCTCACAGCCGTTTATAGTGCCTGTCCTTTTGATAAGGGCGAATTCCAAGCGTCAGCTTTCGCGTCAGCCGAGCAAAGTCGGGACAAGTCGGGACATACTACAGGATGGTCTGCGTGGAGTAACGACGACAAAAACGTTAATTTAACAGCACGCGGCTCACATACTATATACGAAAAAACTAGCGTTACTTGCGGTGGCCGGGAATCGAACCCGGATCAACTGCTTGGAAGGCAACTATGCTCACCATTACACCACCACCGCACAGCCGCTCCTCGCGACGCCGCGCTGTGTCGGCTTCCCGCCCGCCAGCAGCGGCCCACGGTGATAGTAGCTGTAGGCGCTTTACGAGCTAGGAGGGTGCATCCACACGCATTCGGGTAGCGCCTCCACGCACGCTGCGTCTTTGGGCGAGACTAGTCGCCGCAGCCGCAAGGTTACTCACACGATAGTGATGAGTGGTCGTTTTAAGGCAGTGTAGTGGAGGACTCCGCGTGTGTAGCACTTTTTTCGGTTTCATCCGACGTCGCTGGGTGGCAATCCCACTTTCCCTGCAGAAAACTGCTCGGGAAGCACGGGCAGCTTGTCGAGCATCGGTGGTTCAGTGGCATGTGCCTCAGTAGTGCAGTAAGCAGCGCGTAAGTCTCATAATCTTAAGGTTTGCCGGCACGATAACTCAGCGTGTTCGGTCTGACAGTTATCTGCCCTCTGTAATAAAAGACTGAGTCAACGATGAACTTGAACGGGCGTCATCGGACGTCCGCCCCCAACAAATGCAACGAACGAAATGAGAAGAAAAAAAAAGTGGTAGAATGCTCGCTTAGCACGCGGGCGGCCCGGGTTCGATTCCCGGCCGATGTATCGTTCTGCTGTTATCGCTATAATGCTGCCGCACCGATTCCTCGCTTGAGCTCCGTCAGCCTCAGGAATGTATAGCAGGATTCGCTGTGAGAAGAACCAAACACGCAGCACGCAAGAGACCGTACTTGGACGGTCGCGTGCTATTTCTGAGCTGTAACGTCGGCCTGGCCCAACAGGCCGCTGTGTTCAGGCGCCGCAAGGGCGATGGACTGTAACCTCAGGCAGTGCTGCGTTCCGTTGAAAAAGCTGCGGCAGCAGTTTAATCTAGCAAGTCGGGAAAGCACGTGTAGCAACACAACAGATTCTTCAGAGCGCGCAAACTCTCTATCTCTAATATGCGAGACTTACCAAGTTTCCTGGAACGTTGCTCGCAACGTGCCTCGGTAGCGCAGTAGGTAGCGCGTAAGTCTCATAATCTTAAGGTCGTGAGTTCGATCCTCACCCGGGGCATTTAATTTGCTGTACATCACGGCTGAATTAACGGTGTTGCTGTTGCTAGGGAACGAACTTAATTGTCATTCGTTATCCACAAGGAGTCTACGCTCAGCGTCAAAATGTTTATTTCCAATTATGACAACGTACAACTTTGATCTTTCTCTTAACCTGTTATGAGTAAAATAACGAATAGTCAATTTCGAGCTGTGCGCAAATATGCTGGCAAACAGAGAACAGCAGTGAGTCCAGGTTCAGCACGAAATACGAGAGGAAACGGAGTGAACCTCACGTCATAGCGCAAATCCGGTGTGGTCTAGTGGCGCCGGCACGGTAGCTCAGCGCGCTCGGTCAGAGGGTTAGCTGCCCTCTGTAATTAAAAAAAAACTGAGTTAATGGATCAACAACGAACTGGAACGGGTGTCTTTCGACGTCCTCCCAGAGCAGATACAACGAACGAAAACGAACAAAATGAGATTTAAAAAAAAAAAAAAAAGTGGCTAGGATACCTGGCTTTCACCCAGGAGGCCCGGGTTCGATTCCCGGTACCGGAACGGAAGTTTTTACGCACCCAACGCTCCATGTTTTGGCCTTCCAACGTTCGTTTTTCGCCCTCCTTGCGGAGCTTCAACCGAATGTAATCGGGGAAAACAGGCACATGATGCAATTACTGTCAGCACCGGGGTAAAGGGAGAGGAGGCGCTGGTCAGCTGTTGGGCTGCTACCAGCGTCAGTGGGAAGTCGGTGAAGTCGCCAGTTGCGCCAGAAGCCAGATATTACCGTAGTACGCCTACACACGCGTTCCAGTTATTCACGTTGCTTGCAGCCGCTCCATCCGCAAGAAGCGTGAGCCCGGATAGCTCAGTCGGTAGAGCATTAGGCTTTTAACCTAAGGGTCCAGGGTTCGAGTCCCTGTCCGGGCGAAGATTTTTAACGTTTCCGTAATGGCTCGTCTCGTAGCGATGGTAGCCCTGCCGTAATCAGTGCACGGAGTTCGTTTCCTGTCAAAATTCTGCGCAGACGGGTTTGATTTTTCACGATTCGAGGGACTCTTCAGTTACGAGCAGTCGTGGCCGAGTGGTTAAGGCGTCTGACTAGAAATCAGATTCCCTCTGGGAGCGTAGGTTCGAGTCCTACCGACTGCGTCCGTTTTTTCTTTTTTTGTTTAAGAAGAAGGAGCAGAAAATTTCGCAGTTTGCCTGTCGTTTTGGTACCTCGCCTCTCACAGCCGTTTATAGTGCCTGTCCTTTTGATAAGGGCGAATTCCAAGCGTCAGCTTTCGCGTCAGCCGAGCAAAGTCGGGACAAGTCGGGACATACTACAGGATGGTCTGCGTGGAGTAACGACGACAAAAACGTTAATTTAACAGCACGCGGCTCACATACTATATACGAAAAAACTAGCGTTACTTGCGGTGGCCGGGAATCGAACCCGGATCAACTGCTTGGAAGGCAACTATGCTCACCATTACACCACCACCGCACAGCCGCTCCTCGCGACGCCGCGCTGTGTCGGCTTCCCGCCCGCCAGCAGCGGCCCACGGTGATAGTAGCTGTAGGCGCTTTACGAGCTAGGAGGGTGCATCCACACGCATTCGGGTAGCGCCTCCACGCACGCTGCGTCTTTGGGCGAGACTAGTCGCCGCAGCCGCAAGGTTACTCACACGATAGTGATGAGTGGTCGTTTTAAGGCAGTGTAGTGGAGGACTCCGCGTGTGTAGCACTTTTTTCGGTTTCATCCGACGTCGCTGGGTGGCAATCCCACTTTCCCTGCAGAAAACTGCTCGGGAAGCACGGGCAGCTTGTCGAGCATCGGTGGTTCAGTGGCATGTGCCTCAGTAGTGCAGTAAGCAGCGCGTAAGTCTCATAATCTTAAGGTTTGCCGGCACGATAACTCAGCGTGTTCGGTCTGACAGTTATCTGCCCTCTGTAATAAAAGACTGAGTCAACGATGAACTTGAACGGGCGTCATCGGACGTCCGCCCCCAACAAATGCAACGAACGAAATGAGAAGAAAAAAAAAGTGGTAGAATGCTCGCTTAGCACGCGGGCGGCCCGGGTTCGATTCCCGGCCGATGTATCGTTCTGCTGTTATCGCTATAATGCTGCCGCACCGATTCCTCGCTTGAGCTCCGTCAGCCTCAGGAATGTATAGCAGGATTCGCTGTGAGAAGAACCAAACACGCAGCACGCAAGAGACCGTACTTGGACGGTCGCGTGCTATTTCTGAGCTGTAACGTCGGCCTGGCCCAACAGGCCGCTGTGTTCAGGCGCCGCAAGGGCGATGGACTGTAACCTCAGGCAGTGCTGCGTTCCGTTGAAAAAGCTGCGGCAGCAGTTTAATCTAGCAAGTCGGGAAAGCACGTGTAGCAACACAACAGATTCTTCAGAGCGCGCAAACTCTCTATCTCTAATATGCGAGACTTACCAAGTTTCCTGGAACGTTGCTCGCAACGTGCCTCGGTAGCGCAGTAGGTAGCGCGTAAGTCTCATAATCTTAAGGTCGTGAGTTCGATCCTCACCCGGGGCATTTAATTTGCTGTACATCACGGCTGAATTAACGGTGTTGCTGTTGCTAGGGAACGAACTTAATTGTCATTCGTTATCCACAAGGAGTCTACGCTCAGCGTCAAAATTTTTATTTCCAATTATGACAACGTACAACTTTGATCTTTCTCTTAACCTGTTATGAGTAAAATAACGAATAGTCAATTTCGAGCTGTGCGCAAATATGCTGGCAAACAGAGAACAGCAGTGAGTCCAGGTTCAGCACGAAATACGAGAGGAAACGGAGTGAACCTCACGTCATAGCGCAAATCCGGTGTGGTCTAGTGGCGCCGGCACGGTAGCTCAGCGCGCTCGGTCAGAGGGTTAGCTGCCCTCTGTAATTAAAAAAAAACTGAGTTAATGGATCAACAACGAACTGGAACGGGTGTCTTTCGACGTCCTCCCAGAGCAGATACAACGAACGAAAACGAACAAAATGAGATTTAAAAAAAAAAAAAAAAGTGGCTAGGATACCTGGCTTTCACCCAGGAGGCCCGGGTTCGATTCCCGGTACCGGAACGGAAGTTTTTACGCACCCAACGCTCCATGTTTTGGCCTTCCAACGTTCGTTTTTCGCCCTCCTTGCGGAGCTTCAACCGAATGTAATCGGGGAAAACAGGCACATGATGCAATTACTGTCAGCACCGGGGTAAAGGGAGAGGAGGCGCTGGTCAGCTGTTGGGCTGCTACCAGCGTCAGTGGGAAGTCGGTGAAGTCGCCAGTTGCGCCAGAAGCCAGATATTACCGTAGTACGCCTACACACGCGTTCCAGTTATTCACGTTGCTTGCAGCCGCTCCATCCGCAAGAAGCGTGAGCCCGGATAGCTCAGTCGGTAGAGCATTAGGCTTTTAACCTAAGGGTCCAGGGTTCGAGTCCCTGTCCGGGCGAAGATTTTTAACGTTTCCGTAATGGCTCGTCTCGTAGCGATGGTAGCCCTGCCGTAATCAGTGCACGGAGTTCGTTTCCTGTCAAAATTCTGCGCAGACGGGTTTGATTTTCACGATTCGAGGGACTCTTCAGTTACGAGCAGTCGTGGCCGAGTGGTTAAGGCGTCTGACTAGAAATCAGATTCCCTCTGGGAGCGTAGGTTCGAGTCCTACCGACTGCGTCCGTTTTTTCTTTTTTTGTTTAAGAAGAAGGAGCAGAAAATTTCGCAGTTTGCCTGTCGTTTTGGTACCTCGCCTCTCACAGCCGTTTATAGTGCCTGTCCTTTTGATAAGGGCGAATTCCAAGCGTCAGCTTTCGCGTCAGCCGAGCAAAGTCGGGACAAGTCGGGACATACTACAGGATGGTCTGCGTGGAGTAACGACGACAAAAACGTTAATTTAACAGCACGCGGCTCACATACTATATACGAAAAAACTAGCGTTACTTGCGGTGGCCGGGAATCGAACCCGGATCAACTGCTTGGAAGGCAACTATGCTCACCATTACACCACCACCGCACAGCCGCTCCTCGCGACGCCGCGCTGTGTCGGCTTCCCGCCCGCCAGCAGCGGCCCACGGTGATAGTAGCTGTAGGCGCTTTACGAGCTAGGAGGGTGCATCCACACGCATTCGGGTAGCGCCTCCACGCACGCTGCGTCTTTGGGCGAGACTAGTCGCCGCAGCCGCAAGGTTACTCACACGATAGTGATGAGTGGTCGTTTTAAGGCAGTGTAGTGGAGGACTCCGCGTGTGTAGCACTTTTTTCGGTTTCATCCGACGTCGCTGGGTGGCAATCCCACTTTCCCTGCAGAAAACTGCTCGGGAAGCACGGGCAGCTTGTCGAGCATCGGTGGTTCAGTGGCATGTGCCTCAGTAGTGCAGTAAGCAGCGCGTAAGTCTCATAATCTTAAGGTTTGCCGGCACGATAACTCAGCGTGTTCGGTCTGACAGTTATCTGCCCTCTGTAATAAAAGACTGAGTCAACGATGAACTTGAACGGGCGTCATCGGACGTCCGCCCCCAACAAATGCAACGAACGAAATGAGAAGAAAAAAAAAGTGGTAGAATGCTCGCTTAGCACGCGGGCGGCCCGGGTTCGATTCCCGGCCGATGTATCGTTCTGCTGTTATCGCTATAATGCTGCCGCACCGATTCCTCGCTTGAGCTCCGTCAGCCTCAGGAATGTATAGCAGGATTCGCTGTGAGAAGAACCAAACACGCAGCACGCAAGAGACCGTACTTGGACGGTCGCGTGCTATTTCTGAGCTGTAACGTCGGCCTGGCCCAACAGGCCGCTGTGTTCAGGCGCCGCAAGGGCGATGGACTGTAACCTCAGGCAGTGCTGCGTTCCGTTGAAAAAGCTGCGGCAGCAGTTTAATCTAGCAAGTCGGGAAAGCACGTGTAGCAACACAACAGATTCTTCAGAGCGCGCAAACTCTCTATCTCTAATATGCGAGACTTACCAAGTTTCCTGGAACGTTGCTCGCAACGTGCCTCGGTAGCGCAGTAGGTAGCGCGTAAGTCTCATAATCTTAAGGTCGTGAGTTCGATCCTCACCCGGGGCATTTAATTTGCTGTACATCACGGCTGAATTAACGGTGTTGCTGTTGCTAGGGAACGAACTTAATTGTCATTCGTTATCCACAAGGAGTCTACGCTCAGCGTCAAAATGTTTATTTCCAATTATGACAACGTACAACTTTGATCTTTCTCTTAACCTGTTATGAGTAAAATAACGAATAGTCAATTTCGAGCTGTGCGCAAATATGCTGGCAAACAGAGAACAGCAGTGAGTCCAGGTTCAGCACGAAATACGAGAGGAAACGGAGTGAACCTCACGTCATAGCGCAAATCCGGTGTGGTCTAGTGGCGCCGGCACGGTAGCTCAGCGCGCTCGGTCAGAGGGTTAGCTGCCCTCTGTAATTAAAAAAAAACTGAGTTAATGGATCAACAACGAACTGGAACGGGTGTCTTTCGACGTCCTCCCAGAGCAGATACAACGAACGAAAACGAACAAAATGAGATTTAAAAAAAAAAAAAAAAGTGGCTAGGATACCTGGCTTTCACCCAGGAGGCCCGGGTTCGATTCCCGGTACCGGAACGGAAGTTTTTACGCACCCAACGCTCCATGTTTTGGCCTTCCAACGTTCGTTTTTCGCCCTCCTTGCGGAGCTTCAACCGAATGTAATCGGGGAAAACAGGCACATGATGCAATTACTGTCAGCACCGGGGTAAAGGGAGAGGAGGCGCTGGTCAGCTGTTGGGCTGCTACCAGCGTCAGTGGGAAGTCGGTGAAGTCGCCAGTTGCGCCAGAAGCCAGATATTACCGTAGTACGCCTACACACGCGTTCCAGTTATTCACGTTGCTTGCAGCCGCTCCATCCGCAAGAAGCGTGAGCCCGGATAGCTCAGTCGGTAGAGCATTAGGCTTTTAACCTAAGGGTCCAGGGTTCGAGTCCCTGTCCGGGCGAAGATTTTTAACGTTTCCGTAATGGCTCGTCTCGTAGCGATGGTAGCCCTGCCGTAATCAGTGCACGGAGTTCGTTTCCTGTCAAAATTCTGCGCAGACGGGTTTGATTTTTCACGATTCGAGGGACTCTTCAGTTACGAGCAGTCGTGGCCGAGTGGTTAAGGCGTCTGACTAGAAATCAGATTCCCTCTGGGAGCGTAGGTTCGAGTCCTACCGACTGCGTCCGTTTTTTCTTTTTTTGTTTAAGAAGAAGGAGCAGAAAATTTCGCAGTTTGCCTGTCGTTTTGGTACCTCGCCTCTCACAGCCGTTTATAGTGCCTGTCCTTTTGATAAGGGCGAATTCCAAGCGTCAGCTTTCGCGTCAGCCGAGCAAAGTCGGGACAAGTCGGGACATACTACAGGATGGTCTGCGTGGAGTAACGACGACAAAAACGTTAATTTAACAGCACGCGGCTCACATACTATATACGAAAAAACTAGCGTTACTTGCGGTGGCCGGGAATCGAACCCGGATCAACTGCTTGGAAGGCAACTATGCTCACCATTACACCACCACCGCACAGCCGCTCCTCGCGACGCCGCGCTGTGTCGGCTTCCCGCCCGCCAGCAGCGGCCCACGGTGATAGTAGCTGTAGGCGCTTTACGAGCTAGGAGGGTGCATCCACACGCATTCGGGTAGCGCCTCCACGCACGCTGCGTCTTTGGGCGAGACTAGTCGCCGCAGCCGCAAGGTTACTCACACGATAGTGATGAGTGGTCGTTTTAAGGCAGTGTAGTGGAGGACTCCGCGTGTGTAGCACTTTTTTCGGTTTCATCCGACGTCGCTGGGTGGCAATCCCACTTTCCCTGCAGAAAACTGCTCGGGAAGCACGGGCAGCTTGTCGAGCATCGGTGGTTCAGTGGCATGTGCCTCAGTAGTGCAGTAAGCAGCGCGTAAGTCTCATAATCTTAAGGTTTGCCGGCACGATAACTCAGCGTGTTCGGTCTGACAGTTATCTGCCCTCTGTAATAAAAGACTGAGTCAACGATGAACTTGAACGGGCGTCATCGGACGTCCGCCCCCAACAAATGCAACGAACGAAATGAGAAGAAAAAAAAAGTGGTAGAATGCTCGCTTAGCACGCGGGCGGCCCGGGTTCGATTCCCGGCCGATGTATCGTTCTGCTGTTATCGCTATAATGCTGCCGCACCGATTCCTCGCTTGAGCTCCGTCAGCCTCAGGAATGTATAGCAGGATTCGCTGTGAGAAGAACCAAACACGCAGCACGCAAGAGACCGTACTTGGACGGTCGCGTGCTATTTCTGAGCTGTAACGTCGGCCTGGCCCAACAGGCCGCTGTGTTCAGGCGCCGCAAGGGCGATGGACTGTAACCTCAGGCAGTGCTGCGTTCCGTTGAAAAAGCTGCGGCAGCAGTTTAATCTAGCAAGTCGGGAAAGCACGTGTAGCAACACAACAGATTCTTCAGAGCGCGCAAACTCTCTATCTCTAATATGCGAGACTTACCAAGTTTCCTGGAACGTTGCTCGCAACGTGCCTCGGTAGCGCAGTAGGTAGCGCGTAAGTCTCATAATCTTAAGGTCGTGAGTTCGATCCTCACCCGGGGCATTTAATTTGCTGTACATCACGGCTGAATTAACGGTGTTGCTGTTGCTAGGGAACGAACTTAATTGTCATTCGTTATCCACAAGGAGTCTACGCTCAGCGTCAAAATGTTTATTTCCAATTATGACAACGTACAACTTTGATCTTTCTCTTAACCTGTTATGAGTAAAATAACGAATAGTCAATTTCGAGCTGTGCGCAAATATGCTGGCAAACAGAGAACAGCAGTGAGTCCAGGTTCAGCACGAAATACGAGAGGAAACGGAGTGAACCTCACGTCATAGCGCAAATCCGGTGTGGTCTAGTGGCGCCGGCACGGTAGCTCAGCGCGCTCGGTCAGAGGGTTAGCTGCCCTCTGTAATTAAAAAAAAACTGAGTTAATGGATCAACAACGAACTGGAACGGGTGTCTTTCGACGTCCTCCCAGAGCAGATACAACGAACGAAAACGAACAAAATGAGATTTAAAAAAAAAAAAAAAGTGGCTAGGATACCTGGCTTTCACCCAGGAGGCCCGGGTTCGATTCCCGGTACCGGAACGGAAGTTTTTACGCACCCAACGCTCCATGTTTTGGCCTTCCAACGTTCGTTTTTCGCCCTCCTTGCGGAGCTTCAACCGAATGTAATCGGGGAAAACAGGCACATGATGCAATTACTGTCAGCACCGGGGTAAAGGGAGAGGAGGCGCTGGTCAGCTGTTGGGCTGCTACCAGCGTCAGTGGGAAGTCGGTGAAGTCGCCAGTTGCGCCAGAAGCCAGATATTACCGTAGTACGCCTACACACGCGTTCCAGTTATTCACGTTGCTTGCAGCCGCTCCATCCGCAAGAAGCGTGAGCCCGGATAGCTCAGTCGGTAGAGCATTAGGCTTTTAACCTAAGGGTCCAGGGTTCGAGTCCCTGTCCGGGCGAAGATTTTTAACGTTTCCGTAATGGCTCGTCTCGTAGCGATGGTAGCCCTGCCGTAATCAGTGCACGGAGTTCGTTTCCTGTCAAAATTCTGCGCAGACGGGTTTGATTTTTCACGATTCGAGGGACTCTTCAGTTACGAGCAGTCGTGGCCGAGTGGTTAAGGCGTCTGACTAGAAATCAGATTCCCTCTGGGAGCGTAGGTTCGAGTCCTACCGACTGCGTCCGTTTTTTCTTTTTTTGTTTAAGAAGAAGGAGCAGAAAATTTCGCAGTTTGCCTGTCGTTTTGGTACCTCGCCTCTCACAGCCGTTTATAGTGCCTGTCCTTTTGATAAGGGCGAATTCCAAGCGTCAGCTTTCGCGTCAGCCGAGCAAAGTCGGGGCAAGTCGGGACATACTACAGGATGGTCTGCGTGGAGTAACGACGACAAAAACGTTAATTTAACAGCACGCGGCTCACATACTATATACGAAAAAACTAGCGTTACTTGCGGTGGCCGGGAATCGAACCCGGATCAACTGCTTGGAAGGCAACTATGCTCACCATTACACCACCACCGCACAGCCGCTCCTCGCGACGCCGCGCTGTGTCGGCTTCCCGCCCGCCAGCAGCGGCCCACGGTGATAGTAGCTGTAGGCGCTTTACGAGCTAGGAGGGTGCATCCACACGCATTCGGGTAGCGCCTCCACGCACGCTGCGTCTTTGGGCGAGACTAGTCGCCGCAGCCGCAAGGTTACTCACACGATAGTGATGAGTGGTCGTTTTAAGGCAGTGTAGTGGAGGACTCCGCGTGTGTAGCACTTTTTTCGGTTTCATCCGACGTCGCTGGGTGGCAATCCCACTTTCCCTGCAGAAAACTGCTCGGGAAGCACGGGCAGCTTGTCGAGCATCGGTGGTTCAGTGGCATGTGCCTCAGTAGTGCAGTAAGCAGCGCGTAAGTCTCATAATCTTAAGGTTTGCCGGCACGATAACTCAGCGTGTTCGGTCTGACAGTTATCTGCCCTCTGTAATAAAAGACTGAGTCAACGATGAACTTGAACGGGCGTCATCGGACGTCCGCCCCCAACAAATGCAACGAACGAAATGAGAAGAAAAAAAAAGTGGTAGAATGCTCGCTTAGCACGCGGGCGGCCCGGGTTCGATTCCCGGCCGATGTATCGTTCTGCTGTTATCGCTATAATGCTGCCGCACCGATTCCTCGCTTGAGCTCCGTCAGCCTCAGGAATGTATAGCAGGATTCGCTGTGAGAAGAACCAAACACGCAGCACGCAAGAGACCGTACTTGGACGGTCGCGTGCTATTTCTGAGCTGTAACGTCGGCCTGGCCCAACAGGCCGCTGTGTTCAGGCGCCGCAAGGGCGATGGACTGTAACCTCAGGCAGTGCTGCGTTCCGTTGAAAAAGCTGCGGCAGCAGTTTAATCTAGCAAGTCGGGAAAGCACGTGTAGCAACACAACAGATTCTTCAGAGCGCGCAAACTCTCTATCTCTAATATGCGAGACTTACCAAGTTTCCTGGAACGTTGCTCGCAACGTGCCTCGGTAGCGCAGTAGGTAGCGCGTAAGTCTCATAATCTTAAGGTCGTGAGTTCGATCCTCACCCGGGGCATTTAATTTGCTGTACATCACGGCTGAATTAACGGTGTTGCTGTTGCTAGGGAACGAACTTAATTGTCATTCGTTATCCACAAGGAGTCTACGCTCAGCGTCAAAATTTTTATTTCCAATTATGACAACGTACAACTTTGATCTTTCTCTTAACCTGTTATGAGTAAAATAACGAATAGTCAATTTCGAGCTGTGCGCAAATATGCTGGCAAACAGAGAACAGCAGTGAGTCCAGGTTCAGCACGAAATACGAGAGGAAACGGAGTGAACCTCACGTCATAGCGCAAATCCGGTGTGGTCTAGTGGCGCCGGCACGGTAGCTCAGCGCGCTCGGTCAGAGGGTTAGCTGCCCTCTGTAATTAAAAAAAAACTGAGTTAATGGATCAACAACGAACTGGAACGGGTGTCTTTCGACGTCCTCCCAGAGCAGATACAACGAACGAAAACGAACAAAATGAGATTTAAAAAAAAAAAAAAAAGTGGCTAGGATACCTGGCTTTCACCCAGGAGGCCCGGGTTCGATTCCCGGTACCGGAACGGAAGTTTTTACGCACCCAACGCTCCATGTTTTGGCCTTCCAACGTTCGTTTTTCGCCCTCCTTGCGGAGCTTCAACCGAATGTAATCGGGGAAAACAGGCACATGATGCAATTACTGTCAGCACCGGGGTAAAGGGAGAGGAGGCGCTGGTCAGCTGTTGGGCTGCTACCAGCGTCAGTGGGAAGTCGGTGAAGTCGCCAGTTGCGCCAGAAGCCAGATATTACCGTAGTACGCCTACACACGCGTTCCAGTTATTCACGTTGCTTGCAGCCGCTCCATCCGCAAGAAGCGTGAGCCCGGATAGCTCAGTCGGTAGAGCATTAGGCTTTTAACCTAAGGGTCCAGGGTTCGAGTCCCTGTCCGGGCGAAGATTTTTAACGTTTCCGTAATGGCTCGTCTCGTAGCGATGGTAGCCCTGCCGTAATCAGTGCACGGAGTTCGTTTCCTGTCAAAATTCTGCGCAGACGGGTTTGATTTTTCACGATTCGAGGGACTCTTCAGTTACGAGCAGTCGTGGCCGAGTGGTTAAGGCGTCTGACTAGAAATCAGATTCCCTCTGGGAGCGTAGGTTCGAGTCCTACCGACTGCGTCCGTTTTTTCTTTTTTTGTTTAAGAAGAAGGAGCAGAAAATTTCGCAGTTTGCCTGTCGTTTTGGTACCTCGCCTCTCACAGCCGTTTATAGTGCCTGTCCTTTTGATAAGGGCGAATTCCAAGCGTCAGCTTTCGCGTCAGCCGAGCAAAGTCGGGACAAGTCGGGACATACTACAGGATGGTCTGCGTGGAGTAACGACGACAAAAACGTTAATTTAACAGCACGCGGCTCACATACTATATACGAAAAAACTAGCGTTACTTGCGGTGGCCGGGAATCGAACCCGGATCAACTGCTTGGAAGGCAACTATGCTCACCATTACACCACCACCGCACAGCCGCTCCTCGCGACGCCGCGCTGTGTCGGCTTCCCGCCCGCCAGCAGCGGCCCACGGTGATAGTAGCTGTAGGCGCTTTACGAGCTAGGAGGGTGCATCCACACGCATTCGGGTAGCGCCTCCACGCACGCTGCGTCTTTGGGCGAGACTAGTCGCCGCAGCCGCAAGGTTACTCACACGATAGTGATGAGTGGTCGTTTTAAGGCAGTGTAGTGGAGGACTCCGCGTGTGTAGCACTTTTTTCGGTTTCATCCGACGTCGCTGGGTGGCAATCCCACTTTCCCTGCAGAAAACTGCTCGGGAAGCACGGGCAGCTTGTCGAGCATCGGTGGTTCAGTGGCATGTGCCTCAGTAGTGCAGTAAGCAGCGCGTAAGTCTCATAATCTTAAGGTTTGCCGGCACGATAACTCAGCGTGTTCGGTCTGACAGTTATCTGCCCTCTGTAATAAAAGACTGAGTCAACGATGAACTTGAACGGGCGTCATCGGACGTCCGCCCCCAACAAATGCAACGAACGAAATGAGAAGAAAAAAAAAGTGGTAGAATGCTCGCTTAGCACGCGGGCGGCCCGGGTTCGATTCCCGGCCGATGTATCGTTCTGCTGTTATCGCTATAATGCTGCCGCACCGATTCCTCGCTTGAGCTCCGTCAGCCTCAGGAATGTATAGCAGGATTCGCTGTGAGAAGAACCAAACACGCAGCACGCAAGAGACCGTACTTGGACGGTCGCGTGCTATTTCTGAGCTGTAACGTCGGCCTGGCCCAACAGGCCGCTGTGTTCAGGCGCCGCAAGGGCGATGGACTGTAACCTCAGGCAGTGCTGCGTTCCGTTGAAAAAGCTGCGGCAGCAGTTTAATCTAGCAAGTCGGGAAAGCACGTGTAGCAACACAACAGATTCTTCAGAGCGCGCAAACTCTCTATCTCTAATATGCGAGACTTACCAAGTTTCCTGGAACGTTGCTCGCAACGTGCCTCGGTAGCGCAGTAGGTAGCGCGTAAGTCTCATAATCTTAAGGTCGTGAGTTCGATCCTCACCCGGGGCATTTAATTTGCTGTACATCACGGCTGAATTAACGGTGTTGCTGTTGCTAGGGAACGAACTTAATTGTCATTCGTTATCCACAAGGAGTCTACGCTCAGCGTCAAAATGTTTATTTCCAATTATGACAACGTACAACTTTGATCTTTCTCTTAACCTGTTATGAGTAAAATAACGAATAGTCAATTTCGAGCTGTGAGCAAATATGCTGGCAAACAGAGAACAGCAGTGAGTCCAGGTTCAGCACGAAATACGAGAGGAAACGGAGTGAACCTCACGTCATAGCGCAAATCCGGTGTGGTCTAGTGGCGCCGGCACGGTAGCTCAGCGCGCTCGGTCAGAGGGTTAGCTGCCCTCTGTAATTAAAAAAAACTGAGTTAATGGATCAACAACGAACTGGAACGGGTGTCTTTCGACGTCCTCCCAGAGCAGATACAACGAACGAAAACGAACAAAATGAGATTTAAAAAAAAAAAAAAAAAGTGGCTAGGATACCTGGCTTTCACCCAGGAGGCCCGGGTTCGATTCCCGGTACCGGAACGGAAGTTTTTACGCACCCAACGCTCCATGTTTTGGCCTTCCAACGTTCGTTTTTCGCCCTCCTTGCGGAGCTTCAACCGAATGTAATCGGGGAAAACAGGCACATGATGCAATTACTGTCAGCACCGGGGTAAAGGGAGAGGAGGCGCTGGTCAGCTGTTGGGCTGCTACCAGCGTCAGTGGGAAGTCGGTGAAGTCGCCAGTTGCGCCAGAAGCCAGATATTACCGTAGTACGCCTACACACGCGTTCCAGTTATTCACGTTGCTTGCAGCCGCTCCATCCGCAAGAAGCGTGAGCCCGGATAGCTCAGTCGGTAGAGCATTAGGCTTTTAACCTAAGGGTCCAGGGTTCGAGTCCCTGTCCGGGCGAAGATTTTTAACGTTTCCGTAATGGCTCGTCTCGTAGCGATGGTAGCCCTGCCGTAATCAGTGCACGGAGTTCGTTTCCTGTCAAAATTCTGCGCAGACGGGTTTGATTTTTCACGATTCGAGGGACTCTTCAGTTACGAGCAGTCGTGGCCGAGTGGTTAAGGCGTCTGACTAGAAATCAGATTCCCTCTGGGAGCGTAGGTTCGAGTCCTACCGACTGCGTCCGTTTTTTCTTTTTTTGTTTAAGAAGAAGGAGCAGAAAATTTCGCAGTTTGCCTGTCGTTTTGGTACCTCGCCTCTCACAGCCGTTTATAGTGCCTGTCCTTTTGATAAGGGCGAATTCCAAGCGTCAGCTTTCGCGTCAGCCGAGCAAAGTCGGGACAAGTCGGGACATACTACAGGATGGTCTGCGTGGAGTAACGACGACAAAAACGTTAATTTAACAGCACGCGGCTCACATACTATATACGAAAAAACTAGCGTTACTTGCGGTGGCCGGGAATCGAACCCGGATCAACTGCTTGGAAGGCAACTATGCTCACCATTACACCACCACCGCACAGCCGCTCCTCGCGACGCCGCGCTGTGTCGGCTTCCCGCCCGCCAGCAGCGGCCCACGGTGATAGTAGCTGTAGGCGCTTTACGAGCTAGGAGGGTGCATCCACACGCATTCGGGTAGCGCCTCCACGCACGCTGCGTCTTTGGGCGAGACTAGTCGCCGCAGCCGCAAGGTTACTCACACGATAGTGATGAGTGGTCGTTTTAAGGCAGTGTAGTGGAGGACTCCGCGTGTGTAGCACTTTTTTCGGTTTCATCCGACGTCGCTGGGTGGCAATCCCACTTTCCCTGCAGAAAACTGCTCGGGAAGCACGGGCAGCTTGTCGAGCATCGGTGGTTCAGTGGCATGTGCCTCAGTAGTGCAGTAAGCAGCGCGTAAGTCTCATAATCTTAAGGTTTGCCGGCACGATAACTCAGCGTGTTCGGTCTGACAGTTATCTGCCCTCTGTAATAAAAGACTGAGTCAACGATGAACTTGAACGGGCGTCATCGGACGTCCGCCCCCAACAAATGCAACGAACGAAATGAGAAGAAAAAAAAAGTGGTAGAATGCTCGCTTAGCACGCGGGCGGCCCGGGTTCGATTCCCGGCCGATGTATCGTTCTGCTGTTATCGCTATAATGCTGCCGCACCGATTCCTCGCTTGAGCTCCGTCAGCCTCAGGAATGTATAGCAGGATTCGCTGTGAGAAGAACCAAACACGCAGCACGCAAGAGACCGTACTTGGACGGTCGCGTGCTATTTCTGAGCTGTAACGTCGGCCTGGCCCAACAGGCCGCTGTGTTCAGGCGCCGCAAGGGCGATGGACTGTAACCTCAGGCAGTGCTGCGTTCCGTTGAAAAAGCTGCGGCAGCAGTTTAATCTAGCAAGTCGGGAAAGCACGTGTAGCAACACAACAGATTCTTCAGAGCGCGCAAACTCTCTATCTCTAATATGCGAGACTTACCAAGTTTCCTGGAACGTTGCTCGCAACGTGCCTCGGTAGCGCAGTAGGTAGCGCGTAAGTCTCATAATCTTAAGGTCGTGAGTTCGATCCTCACCCGGGGCATTTAATTTGCTGTACATCACGGCTGAATTAACGGTGTTGCTGTTGCTAGGGAACGAACTTAATTGTCATTCGTTATCCACAAGGAGTCTACGCTCAGCGTCAAAATGTTTATTTCCAATTATGACAACGTACAACTTTGATCTTTCTCTTAACCTGTTATGAGTAAAATAACGAATAGTCAATTTCGAGCTGTGAGCAAATATGCTGGCAAACAGAGAACAGCAGTGAGTCCAGGTTCAGCACGAAATACGAGAGGAAACGGAGTGAACCTCACGTCATAGCGCAAATCCGGTGTGGTCTAGTGGCGCCGGCACGGTAGCTCAGCGCGCTCGGTCAGAGGGTTAGCTGCCCTCTGTAATTAAAAAAAACTGAGTTAATGGATCAACAACGAACTGGAACGGGTGTCTTTCGACGTCCTCCCAGAGCAGATACAACGAACGAAAACGAACAAAATGAGATTTAAAAAAAAAAAAAAAAGTGGCTAGGATACCTGGCTTTCACCCAGGAGGCCCGGGTTCGATTCCCGGTACCGGAACGGAAGTTTTTACGCACCCAACGCTCCATGTTTTGGCCTTCCAACGTTCGTTTTTCGCCCTCCTTGCGGAGCTTCAACCGAATGTAATCGGGGAAAACAGGCACATGATGCAATTACTGTCAGCACCGGGGTAAAGGGAGAGGAGGCGCTGGTCAGCTGTTGGGCTGCTACCAGCGTCAGTGGGAAGTCGGTGAAGTCGCCAGTTGCGCCAGAAGCCAGATATTACCGTAGTACGCCTACACACGCGTTCCAGTTATTCACGTTGCTTGCAGCCGCTCCATCCGCAAGAAGCGTGAGCCCGGATAGCTCAGTCGGTAGAGCATTAGGCTTTTAACCTAAGGGTCCAGGGTTCGAGTCCCTGTCCGGGCGAAGATTTTTAACGTTTCCGTAATGGCTCGTCTCGTAGCGATGGTAGCCCTGCCGTAATCAGTGCACGGAGTTCGTTTCCTGTCAAAATTCTGCGCAGACGGGTTTGATTTTTCACGATTCGAGGGACTCTTCAGTTACGAGCAGTCGTGGCCGAGTGGTTAAGGCGTCTGACTAGAAATCAGATTCCCTCTGGGAGCGTAGGTTCGAGTCCTACCGACTGCGTCCGTTTTTTCTTTTTTTGTTTAAGAAGAAGGAGCAGAAAATTTCGCAGTTTGCCTGTCGTTTTGGTACCTCGCCTCTCACAGCCGTTTATAGTGCCTGTCCTTTTGATAAGGGCGAATTCCAAGCGTCAGCTTTCGCGTCAGCCGAGCAAAGTCGGGACAAGTCGGGACATACTACAGGATGGTCTGCGTGGAGTAACGACGACAAAAACGTTAATTTAACAGCACGCGGCTCACATACTATATACGAAAAAACTAGCGTTACTTGCGGTGGCCGGGAATCGAACCCGGATCAACTGCTTGGAAGGCAACTATGCTCACCATTACACCACCACCGCACAGCCGCTCCTCGCGACGCCGCGCTGTGTCGGCTTCCCGCCCGCCAGCAGCGGCCCACGGTGATAGTAGCTGTAGGCGCTTTACGAGCTAGGAGGGTGCATCCACACGCATTCGGGTAGCGCCTCCACGCACGCTGCGTCTTTGGGCGAGACTAGTCGCCGCAGCCGCAAGGTTACTCACACGATAGTGATGAGTGGTCGTTTTAAGGCAGTGTAGTGGAGGACTCCGCGTGTGTAGCACTTTTTTCGGTTTCATCCGACGTCGCTGGGTGGCAATCCCACTTTCCCTGCAGAAAACTGCTCGGGAAGCACGGGCAGCTTGTCGAGCATCGGTGGTTCAGTGGCATGTGCCTCAGTAGTGCAGTAAGCAGCGCGTAAGTCTCATAATCTTAAGGTTTGCCGGCACGATAACTCAGCGTGTTCGGTCTGACAGTTATCTGCCCTCTGTAATAAAAGACTGAGTCAACGATGAACTTGAACGGGCGTCATCGGACGTCCGCCCCCAACAAATGCAACGAACGAAATGAGAAGAAAAAAAAAGTGGTAGAATGCTCGCTTAGCACGCGGGCGGCCCGGGTTCGATTCCCGGCCGATGTATCGTTCTGCTGTTATCGCTATAATGCTGCCGCACCGATTCCTCGCTTGAGCTCCGTCAGCCTCAGGAATGTATAGCAGGATTCGCTGTGAGAAGAACCAAACACGCAGCACGCAAGAGACCGTACTTGGACGGTCGCGTGCTATTTCTGAGCTGTAACGTCGGCCTGGCCCAACAGGCCGCTGTGTTCAGGCGCCGCAAGGGCGATGGACTGTAACCTCAGGCAGTGCTGCGTTCCGTTGAAAAAGCTGCGGCAGCAGTTTAATCTAGCAAGTCGGGAAAGCACGTGTAGCAACACAACAGATTCTTCAGAGCGCGCAAACTCTCTATCTCTAATATGCGAGACTTACCAAGTTTCCTGGAACGTTGCTCGCAACGTGCCTCGGTAGCGCAGTAGGTAGCGCGTAAGTCTCATAATCTTAAGGTCGTGAGTTCGATCCTCACCCGGGGCATTTAATTTGCTGTACATCACGGCTGAATTAACGGTGTTGCTGTTGCTAGGGAACGAACTTAATTGTCATTCGTTATCCACAAGGAGTCTACGCTCAGCGTCAAAATGTTTATTTCCAATTATGACAACGTACAACTTTGATCTTTCTCTTAACCTGTTATGAGTAAAATAACGAATAGTCAATTTCGAGCTGTGCGCAAATATGCTGGCAAACAGAGAACAGCAGTGAGTCCAGGTTCAGCACGAAATACGAGAGGAAACGGAGTGAACCTCACGTCATAGCGCAAATCCGGTGTGGTCTAGTGGCGCCGGCACGGTAGCTCAGCGCGCTCGGTCAGAGGGTTAGCTGCCCTCTGTAATTAAAAAAAACTGAGTTAATGGATCAACAACGAACTGGAACGGGTGTCTTTCGACGTCCTCCCAGAGCAGATACAACGAACGAAAACGAACAAAATGAGATTTAAAAAAAAAAAAAAAAGTGGCTAGGATACCTGGCTTTCACCCAGGAGGCCCGGGTTCGATTCCCGGTACCGGAACGGAAGTTTTTACGCACCCAACGCTCCATGTTTTGGCCTTCCAACGTTCGTTTTTCGCCCTCCTTGCGGAGCTTCAACCGAATGTAATCGGGGAAAACAGGCACATGATGCAATTACTGTCAGCACCGGGGTAAAGGGAGAGGAGGCGCTGGTCAGCTGTTGGGCTGCTACCAGCGTCAGTGGGAAGTCGGTGAAGTCGCCAGTTGCGCCAGAAGCCAGATATTACCGTAGTACGCCTACACACGCGTTCCAGTTATTCACGTTGCTTGCAGCCGCTCCATCCGCAAGAAGCGTGAGCCCGGATAGCTCAGTCGGTAGAGCATTAGGCTTTTAACCTAAGGGTCCAGGGTTCGAGTCCCTGTCCGGGCGAAGATTTTTAACGTTTCCGTAATGGCTCGTCTCGTAGCGATGGTAGCCCTGCCGTAATCAGTGCACGGAGTTCGTTTCCTGTCAAAATTCTGCGCAGACGGGTTTGATTTTTCACGATTCGAGGGGCTCTTCAGTTACGAGCAGTCGTGGCCGAGTGGTTAAGGCGTCTGACTAGAAATCATATTCCCTCTTGGAGCGTAGGTTCGAGTCCTACCGACTGCGTCCGTTTTTTCTTTTTTTGTTTAAGAAGAAGGAGCAGAAAATTTCGCAGTTTGCCTGTCGTTTTGGTACCTCGCCTCTCACAGCCGTTTATAGTGCCTGTCCTTTTGATAAGGGCGAATTCCAAGCGTCAGCTTTCGCGTCAGCCGAGCAAAGTCGGGACAAGTCGGGACATACTACAGGATGGTCTGCGTGGAGTAACGACGACAAAAACGTTAATTTAACAGCACGCGGCTCACATACTATATACGAAAAAACTAGCGTTACTTGCGGTGGCCGGGAATCGAACCCGGATCAACTGCTTGGAAGGCAACTATGCTCACCATTACACCACCACCGCACAGCCGCTCCTCGCGACGCCGCGCTGTGTCGGCTTCCCGCCCGCCAGCAGCGGCCCACGGTGATAGTAGCTGTAGGCGCTTTACGAGCTAGGAGGGTGCATCCACACGCATTCGGGTAGCGCCTCCACGCACGCTGCGTCTTTGGGCGAGACTAGTCGCCGCAGCCGCAAGGTTACTCACACGATAGTGATGAGTGGTCGTTTTAAGGCAGTGTAGTGGAGGACTCCGCGTGTGTAGCACTTTTTTCGGTTTCATCCGACGTCGCTGGGTGGCAATCCCACTTTCCCTGCAGAAAACTGCTCGGGAAGCACGGGCAGCTTGTCGAGCATCGGTGGTTCAGTGGCATGTGCCTCAGTAGTGCAGTAAGCAGCGCGTAAGTCTCATAATCTTAAGGTTTGCCGGCACGATAACTCAGCGTGTTCGGTCTGACAGTTATCTGCCCTCTGTAATAAAAGACTGAGTCAACGATGAACTTGAACGGGCGTCATCGGACGTCCGCCCCCAACAAATGCAACGAACGAAATGAGAAGAAAAAAAAAGTGGTAGAATGCTCGCTTAGCACGCGGGCGGCCCGGGTTCGATTCCCGGCCGATGTATCGTTCTGCTGTTATCGCTATAATGCTGCCGCACCGATTCCTCGCTTGAGCTCCGTCAGCCTCAGGAATGTATAGCAGGATTCGCTGTGAGAAGAACCAAACACGCAGCACGCAAGAGACCGTACTTGGACGGTCGCGTGCTATTTCTGAGCTGTAACGTCGGCCTGGCCCAACAGGCCGCTGTGTTCAGGCGCCGCAAGGGCGATGGACTGTAACCTCAGGCAGTGCTGCGTTCCGTTGAAAAAGCTGCGGCAGCAGTTTAATCTAGCAAGTCGGGAAAGCACGTGTAGCAACACAACAGATTCTTCAGAGCGCGCAAACTCTCTATCTCTAATATGCGAGACTTACCAAGTTTCCTGGAACGTTGCTCGCAACGTGCCTCGGTAGCGCAGTAGGTAGCGCGTAAGTCTCATAATCTTAAGGTCGTGAGTTCGATCCTCACCCGGGGCATTTAATTTGCTGTACATCACGGCTGAATTAACGGTGTTGCTGTTGCTAGGGAACGAACTTAATTGTCATTCGTTATCCACAAGGAGTCTACGCTCAGCGTCAAAATGTTTATTTCCAATTATGACAACGTACAACTTTGATCTTTCTCTTAACCTGTTATGAGTAAAATAACGAATAGTCAATTTCGAGCTGTGCGCAAATATGCTGGCAAACAGAGAACAGCAGTGAGTCCAGGTTCAGCACGAAATACGAGAGGAAACGGAGTGAACCTCACGTCATAGCGCAAATCCGGTGTGGTCTAGTGGCGCCGGCACGGTAGCTCAGCGCGCTCGGTCAGAGGGTTAGCTGCCCTCTGTAATTAAAAAAAAACTGAGTTAATGGATCAACAACGAACTGGAACGGGTGTCTTTCGACGTCCTCCCAGAGCAGATACAACGAACGAAAACGAACAAAATGAGATTTTAAAAAAAAAAAAAAAGTGGCTAGGATACCTGGCTTTCACCCAGGAGGCCCGGGTTCGATTCCCGGTACCGGAACGGAAGTTTTTACGCACCCAACGCTCCATGTTTTGGCCTTCCAACGTTCGTTTTTCGCCCTCCTTGCGGAGCTTCAACCGAATGTAATCGGGGAAAACAGGCACATGATGCAATTACTGTCAGCACCGGGGTAAAGGGAGAGGAGGCGCTGGTCAGCTGTTGGGCTGCTACCAGCGTCAGTGGGAAGTCGGTGAAGTCGCCAGTTGCGCCAGAAGCCAGATATTACCGTAGTACGCCTACACACGCGTTCCAGTTATTCACGTTGCTTGCAGCCGCTCCATCCGCAAGAAGCGTGAGCCCGGATAGCTCAGTCGGTAGAGCATTAGGCTTTTAACCTAAGGGTCCAGGGTTCGAGTCCCTGTCCGGGCGAAGATTTTTAACGTTTCCGTAATGGCTCGTCTCGTAGCGATGGTAGCCCTGCCGTAATCAGTGCACGGAGTTCGTTTCCTGTCAAAATTCTGCGCAGACGGGTTTGATTTTTCACGATTCGAGGGACTCTTCAGTTACGAGCAGTCGTGGCCGAGTGGTTAAGGCGTCTGACTAGAAATCAGATTCCCTCTGGGAGCGTAGGTTCGAGTCCTACCGACTGCGTCCGTTTTTTCTTTTTTTGTTTAAGAAGAAGGAGCAGAAAATTTCGCAGTTTGCCTGTCGTTTTGGTACCTCGCCTCTCACAGCCGTTTATAGTGCCTGTCCTTTTGATAAGGGCGAATTCCAAGCGTCAGCTTTCGCGTCAGCCGAGCAAAGTCGGGACAAGTCGGGACATACTACAGGATGGTCTGCGTGGAGTAACGACGACAAAAACGTTAATTTAACAGCACGCGGCTCACATACTATATACGAAAAAACTAGCGTTACTTGCGGTGGCCGGGAATCGAACCCGGATCAACTGCTTGGAAGGCAACTATGCTCACCATTACACCACCACCGCACAGCCGCTCCTCGCGACGCCGCGCTGTGTCGGCTTCCCGCCCGCCAGCAGCGGCCCACGGTGATAGTAGCTGTAGGCGCTTTACGAGCTAGGAGGGTGCATCCACACGCATTCGGGTAGCGCCTCCACGCACGCTGCGTCTTTGGGCGAGACTAGTCGCCGCAGCCGCAAGGTTACTCACACGATAGTGATGAGTGGTCGTTTTAAGGCAGTGTAGTGGAGGACTCCGCGTGTGTAGCACTTTTTTCGGTTTCATCCGACGTCGCTGGGTGGCAATCCCACTTTCCCTGCAGAAAACTGCTCGGGAAGCACGGGCAGCTTGTCGAGCATCGGTGGTTCAGTGGCATGTGCCTCAGTAGTGCAGTAAGCAGCGCGTAAGTCTCATAATCTTAAGGTTTGCCGGCACGATAACTCAGCGTGTTCGGTCTGACAGTTATCTGCCCTCTGTAATAAAAGACTGAGTCAACGATGAACTTGAACGGGCGTCATCGGACGTCCGCCCCCAACAAATGCAACGAACGAAATGAGAAGAAAAAAAAAGTGGTAGAATGCTCGCTTAGCACGCGGGCGGCCCGGGTTCGATTCCCGGCCGATGTATCGTTCTGCTGTTATCGCTATAATGCTGCCGCACCGATTCCTCGCTTGAGCTCCGTCAGCCTCAGGAATGTATAGCAGGATTCGCTGTGAGAAGAACCAAACACGCAGCACGCAAGAGACCGTACTTGGACGGTCGCGTGCTATTTCTGAGCTGTAACGTCGGCCTGGCCCAACAGGCCGCTGTGTTCAGGCGCCGCAAGGGCGATGGACTGTAACCTCAGGCAGTGCTGCGTTCCGTTGAAAAAGCTGCGGCAGCAGTTTAATCTAGCAAGTCGGGAAAGCACGTGTAGCAACACAACAGATTCTTCAGAGCGCGCAAACTCTCTATCTCTAATATGCGAGACTTACCAAGTTTCCTGGAACGTTGCTCGCAACGTGCCTCGGTAGCGCAGTAGGTAGCGCGTAAGTCTCATAATCTTAAGGTCGTGAGTTCGATCCTCACCCGGGGCATTTAATTTGCTGTACATCACGGCTGAATTAACGGTGTTGCTGTTGCTAGGGAACGAACTTAATTGTCATTCGTTATCCACAAGGAGTCTACGCTCAGCGTCAAAATGTTTATTTCCAATTATGACAACGTACAACTTTGATCTTTCTCTTAACCTGTTATGAGTAAAATAACGAATAGTCAATTTCGAGCTGTGCGCAAATATGCTGGCAAACAGAGAACAGCAGTGAGTCCAGGTTCAGCACGAAATACGAGAGGAAACGGAGTGAACCTCACGTCATAGCGCAAATCCGGTGTGGTCTAGTGGCGCCGGCACGGTAGCTCAGCGCGCTCGGTCAGAGGGTTAGCTGCCCTCTGTAATTAAAAAAAAACTGAGTTAATGGATCAACAACGAACTGGAACGGGTGTCTTTCGACGTCCTCCCAGAGCAGATACAACGAACGAAAACGAACAAAATGAGATTTAAAAAAAAAAAAAAAAGTGGCTAGGATACCTGGCTTTCACCCAGGAGGCCCGGGTTCGATTCCCGGTACCGGAACGGAAGTTTTTACGCACCCAACGCTCCATGTTTTGGCCTTCCAACGTTCGTTTTTCGCCCTCCTTGCGGAGCTTCAACCGAATGTAATCGGGGAAAACAGGCACATGATGCAATTACTGTCAGCACCGGGGTAAAGGGAGAGGAGGCGCTGGTCAGCTGTTGGGCTGCTACCAGCGTCAGTGGGAAGTCGGTGAAGTCGCCAGTTGCGCCAGAAGCCAGATATTACCGTAGTACGCCTACACACGCGTTCCAGTTATTCACGTTGCTTGCAGCCGCTCCATCCGCAAGAAGCGTGAGCCCGGATAGCTCAGTCGGTAGAGCATTAGGCTTTTAACCTAAGGGTCCAGGGTTCGAGTCCCTGTCCGGGCGAAGATTTTTAACGTTTCCGTAATGGCTCGTCTCGTAGCGATGGTAGCCCTGCCGTAATCAGTGCACGGAGTTCGTTTCCTGTCAAAATTCTGCGCAGACGGGTTTGATTTTTCACGATTCGAGGGACTCTTCAGTTACGAGCAGTCGTGGCCGAGTGGTTAAGGCGTCTGACTAGAAATCAGATTCCCTCTGGGAGCGTAGCTTCGAGTCCTACCGACTGCGTCCGTTTTTTCTTTTTTTGTTTAAGAAGAAGGAGCAGAAAATTTCGCAGTTTGCCTGTCGTTTTGGTACCTCGCCTCTCACAGCCGTTTATAGTGCCTGTCCTTTTGATAAGGGCGAATTCCAAGCGTCAGCTTTCGCGTCAGCCGAGCAAAGTCGGGACAAGTCGGGACATACTACAGGATGGTCTGCGTGGAGTAACGACGACAAAAACGTTAATTTAACAGCACGCGGCTCACATACTATATACGAAAAAACTAGCGTTACTTGCGGTGGCCGGGAATCGAACCCGGATCAACTGCTTGGAAGGCAACTATGCTCACCATTACACCACCACCGCACAGCCGCTCCTCGCGACGCCGCGCTGTGTCGGCTTCCCGCCCGCCAGCAGCGGCCCACGGTGATAGTAGCTGTAGGCGCTTTACGAGCTAGGAGGGTGCATCCACACGCATTCGGGTAGCGCCTCCACGCACGCTGCGTCTTTGGGCGAGACTAGTCGCCGCAGCCGCAAGGTTACTCACACGATAGTGATGAGTGGTCGTTTTAAGGCAGTGTAGTGGAGGACTCCGCGTGTGTAGCACTTTTTTCGGTTTCATCCGACGTCGCTGGGTGGCAATCCCACTTTCCCTGCAGAAAACTGCTCGGGAAGCACGGGCAGCTTGTCGAGCATCGGTGGTTCAGTGGCATGTGCCTCAGTAGTGCAGTAAGCAGCGCGTAAGTCTCATAATCTTAAGGTTTGCCGGCACGATAACTCAGCGTGTTCGGTCTGACAGTTATCTGCCCTCTGTAATAAAAGACTGAGTCAACGATGAACTTGAACGGGCGTCATCGGACGTCCGCCCCCAACAAATGCAACGAACGAAATGAGAAGAAAAAAAAAGTGGTAGAATGCTCGCTTAGCACGCGGGCGGCCCGGGTTCGATTCCCGGCCGATGTATCGTTCTGCTGTTATCGCTATAATGCTGCCGCACCGATTCCTCGCTTGAGCTCCGTCAGCCTCAGGAATGTATAGCAGGATTCGCTGTGAGAAGAACCAAACACGCAGCACGCAAGAGACCGTACTTGGACGGTCGCGTGCTATTTCTGAGCTGTAACGTCGGCCTGGCCCAACAGGCCGCTGTGTTCAGGCGCCGCAAGGGCGATGGACTGTAACCTCAGGCAGTGCTGCGTTCCGTTGAAAAAGCTGCGGCAGCAGTTTAATCTAGCAAGTCGGGAAAGCACGTGTAGCAACACAACAGATTCTTCAGAGCGCGCAAACTCTCTATCTCTAATATGCGAGACTTACCAAGTTTCCTGGAACGTTGCTCGCAACGTGCCTCGGTAGCGCAGTAGGTAGCGCGTAAGTCTCATAATCTTAAGGTCGTGAGTTCGATCCTCACCCGGGGCATTTAATTTGCTGTACATCACGGCTGAATTAACGGTGTTGCTGTTGCTAGGGAACGAACTTAATTGTCATTCGTTATCCACAAGGAGTCTACGCTCAGCGTCAAAATGTTTATTTCCAATTATGACAACGTACAACTTTGATCTTTCTCTTAACCTGTTATGAGTAAAATAACGAATAGTCAATTTCGAGCTGTGCGCAAATATGCTGGCAAACAGAGAACAGCAGTGAGTCCAGGTTCAGCACGAAATACGAGAGGAAACGGAGTGAACCTCACGTCATAGCGCAAATCCGGTGTGGTCTAGTGGCGCCGGCACGGTAGCTCAGCGCGCTCGGTCAGAGGGTTAGCTGCCCTCTGTAATTAAAAAAAAACTGAGTTAATGGATCAACAACGAACTGGAACGGGTGTCTTTCGACGTCCTCCCAGAGCAGATACAACGAACGAAAACGAACAAAATGAGATTTAAAAAAAAAAAAAAAAGTGGCTAGGATACCTGGCTTTCACCCAGGAGGCCCGGGTTCGATTCCCGGTACCGGAACGGAAGTTTTTACGCACCCAACGCTCCATGTTTTGGCCTTCCAACGTTCGTTTTTCGCCCTCCTTGCGGAGCTTCAACCGAATGTAATCGGGGAAAACAGGCACATGATGCAATTACTGTCAGCACCGGGGTAAAGGGAGAGGAGGCGCTGGTCAGCTGTTGGGCTGCTACCAGCGTCAGTGGGAAGTCGGTGAAGTCGCCAGTTGCGCCAGAAGCCAGATATTACCGTAGTACGCCTACACACGCGTTCCAGTTATTCACGTTGCTTGCAGCCGCTCCATCCGCAAGAAGCGTGAGCCCGGATAGCTCAGTCGGTAGAGCATTAGGCTTTTAACCTAAGGGTCCAGGGTTCGAGTCCCTGTCCGGGCGAAGATTTTTAACGTTTCCGTAATGGCTCGTCTCGTAGCGATGGTAGCCCTGCCGTAATCAGTGCACGGAGTTCGTTTCCTGTCAAAATTCTGCGCAGACGGGTTTGATTTTTCACGATTCGAGGGACTCTTCAGTTACGAGCAGTCGTGGCCGAGTGGTTAAGGCGTCTGACTAGAAATCAGATTCCCTCTGGGAGCGTAGGTTCGAGTCCTACCGACTGCG
This sequence comes from Schistocerca nitens, assembly GCF_023898315.1. Classification (NCBI taxonomy): domain Eukaryota; kingdom Metazoa; phylum Arthropoda; class Insecta; order Orthoptera; family Acrididae; genus Schistocerca; species Schistocerca nitens. The sequence goes on from NW_026045758.1 coordinate 28,513, forward strand.
TCCGTTTTTTCTTTTTTTGTTTAAGAAGAAGGAGCAGAAAATTTCGCAGTTTGCCTGTCGTTTTGGTACCTCGCCTCTCACAGCCGTTTATAGTGCCTGTCCTTTTGATAAGGGCGAATTCCAAGCGTCAGCTTTCGCGTCAGCCGAGCAAAGTCGGGACAAGTCGGGACATACTACAGGATGGTCTGCGTGGAGTAACGACGACAAAAACGTTAATTTAACAGCACGCGGCTCACATACTATATACGAAAAAACTAGCGTTACTTGCGGTGGCCGGGAATCGAACCCGGATCAACTGCTTGGAAGGCAACTATGCTCACCATTACACCACCACCGCACAGCCGCTCCTCGCGACGCCGCGCTGTGTCGGCTTCCCGCCCGCCAGCAGCGGCCCACGGTGATAGTAGCTGTAGGCGCTTTACGAGCTAGGAGGGTGCATCCACACGCATTCGGGTAGCGCCTCCACGCACGCTGCGTCTTTGGGCGAGACTAGTCGCCGCAGCCGCAAGGTTACTCACACGATAGTGATGAGTGGTCGTTTTAAGGCAGTGTAGTGGAGGACTCCGCGTGTGTAGCACTTTTTTCGGTTTCATCCGACGTCGCTGGGTGGCAATCCCACTTTCCCTGCAGAAAACTGCTCGGGAAGCACGGGCAGCTTGTCGAGCATCGGTGGTTCAGTGGCATGTGCCTCAGTAGTGCAGTAAGCAGCGCGTAAGTCTCATAATCTTAAGGTTTGCCGGCACGATAACTCAGCGTGTTCGGTCTGACAGTTATCTGCCCTCTGTAATAAAAGACTGAGTCAACGATGAACTTGAACGGGCGTCATCGGACGTCCGCCCCCAACAAATGCAACGAACGAAATGAGAAGAAAAAAAAAGTGGTAGAATGCTCGCTTAGCACGCGGGCGGCCCGGGTTCGATTCCCGGCCGATGTATCGTTCTGCTGTTATCGCTATAATGCTGCCGCACCGATTCCTCGCTTGAGCTCCGTCAGCCTCAGGAATGTATAGCAGGATTCGCTGTGAGAAGAACCAAACACGCAGCACGCAAGAGACCGTACTTGGACGGTCGCGTGCTATTTCTGAGCTGTAACGTCGGCCTGGCCCAACAGGCCGCTGTGTTCAGGCGCCGCAAGGGCGATGGACTGTAACCTCAGGCAGTGCTGCGTTCCGTTGAAAAAGCTGCGGCAGCAGTTTAATCTAGCAAGTCGGGAAAGCACGTGTAGCAACACAACAGATTCTTCAGAGCGCGCAAACTCTCTATCTCTAATATGCGAGACTTACCAAGTTTCCTGGAACGTTGCTCGCAACGTGCCTCGGTAGCGCAGTAGGTAGCGCGTAAGTCTCATAATCTTAAGGTCGTGAGTTCGATCCTCACCCGGGGCATTTAATTTGCTGTACATCACGGCTGAATTAACGGTGTTGCTGTTGCTAGGGAACGAACTTAATTGTCATTCGTTATCCACAAGGAGTCTACGCTCAGCGTCAAAATGTTTATTTCCAATTATGACAACGTACAACTTTGATCTTTCTCTTAACCTGTTATGAGTAAAATAACGAATAGTCAATTTCGAGCTGTGCGCAAATATGCTGGCAAACAGAGAACAGCAGTGAGTCCAGGTTCAGCACGAAATACGAGAGGAAACGGAGTGAACCTCACGTCATAGCGCAAATCCGGTGTGGTCTAGTGGCGCCGGCACGGTAGCTCAGCGCGCTCGGTCAGAGGGTTAGCTGCCCTCTGTAATTAAAAAAAAACTGAGTTAATGGATCAACAACGAACTGGAACGGGTGTCTTTCGACGTCCTCCCAGAGCAGATACAACGAACGAAAACGAACAAAATGAGATTTAAAAAAAAAAAAAAAAAGTGGCTAGGATACCTGGCTTTCACCCAGGAGGCCCGGGTTCGATTCCCGGTACCGGAACGGAAGTTTTTACGCACCCAACGCTCCATGTTTTGGCCTTCCAACGTTCGTTTTTCGCCCTCCTTGCGGAGCTTCAACCGAATGTAATCGGGGAAAACAGGCACATGATGCAATTACTGTCAGCACCGGGGTAAAGGGAGAGGAGGCGCTGGTCAGCTGTTGGGCTGCTACCAGCGTCAGTGGGAAGTCGGTGAAGTCGCCAGTTGCGCCAGAAGCCAGATATTACCGTAGTACGCCTACACACGCGTTCCAGTTATTCACGTTGCTTGCAGCCGCTCCATCCGCAAGAAGCGTGAGCCCGGATAGCTCAGTCGGTAGAGCATTAGGCTTTTAACCTAAGGGTCCAGGGTTCGAGTCCCTGTCCGGGCGAAGATTTTTAACGTTTCCGTAATGGCTCGTCTCGTAGCGATGGTAGCCCTGCCGTAATCAGTGCACGGAGTTCGTTTCCTGTCAAAATTCTGCGCAGACGGGTTTGATTTTTCACGATTCGAGGGACTCTTCAGTTACGAGCAGTCGTGGCCGAGTGGTTAAGGCGTCTGACTAGAAATCAGATTCCCTCTGGGAGCGTAGGTTCGAGTCCTACCGACTGCGTCCGTTTTTTCTTTTTTTGTTTAAGAAGAAGGAGCAGAAAATTTCGCAGTTTGCCTGTCGTTTTGGTACCTCGCCTCTCACAGCCGTTTATAGTGCCTGTCCTTTTGATAAGGGCGAATTCCAAGCGTCAGCTTTCGCGTCAGCCGAGCAAAGTCGGGACAAGTCGGGACATACTACAGGATGGTCTGCGTGGAGTAACGACGACAAAAACGTTAATTTAACAGCACGCGGCTCACATACTATATACGAAAAAACTAGCGTTACTTGCGGTGGCCGGGAATCGAACCCGGATCAACTGCTTGGAAGGCAACTATGCTCACCATTACACCACCACCGCACAGCCGCTCCTCGCGACGCCGCGCTGTGTCGGCTTCCCGCCCGCCAGCAGCGGCCCACGGTGATAGTAGCTGTAGGCGCTTTACGAGCTAGGAGGGTGCATCCACACGCATTCGGGTAGCGCCTCCACGCACGCTGCGTCTTTGGGCGAGACTAGTCGCCGCAGCCGCAAGGTTACTCACACGATAGTGATGAGTGGTCGTTTTAAGGCAGTGTAGTGGAGGACTCCGCGTGTGTAGCACTTTTTTCGGTTTCATCCGACGTCGCTGGGTGGCAATCCCACTTTCCCTGCAGAAAACTGCTCGGGAAGCACGGGCAGCTTGTCGAGCATCGGTGGTTCAGTGGCATGTGCCTCAGTAGTGCAGTAAGCAGCGCGTAAGTCTCATAATCTTAAGGTTTGCCGGCACGATAACTCAGCGTGTTCGGTCTGACAGTTATCTGCCCTCTGTAATAAAAGACTGAGTCAACGATGAACTTGAACGGGCGTCATCGGACGTCCGCCCCCAACAAATGCAACGAACGAAATGAGAAGAAAAAAAAAGTGGTAGAATGCTCGCTTAGCACGCGGGCGGCCCGGGTTCGATTCCCGGCCGATGTATCGTTCTGCTGTTATCGCTATAATGCTGCCGCACCGATTCCTCGCTTGAGCTCCGTCAGCCTCAGGAATGTATAGCAGGATTCGCTGTGAGAAGAACCAAACACGCAGCACGCAAGAGACCGTACTTGGACGGTCGCGTGCTATTTCTGAGCTGTAACGTCGGCCTGGCCCAACAGGCCGCTGTGTTCAGGCGCCGCAAGGGCGATGGACTGTAACCTCAGGCAGTGCTGCGTTCCGTTGAAAAAGCTGCGGCAGCAGTTTAATCTAGCAAGTCGGGAAAGCACGTGTAGCAACACAACAGATTCTTCAGAGCGCGCAAACTCTCTATCTCTAATATGCGAGACTTACCAAGTTTCCTGGAACGTTGCTCGCAACGTGCCTCGGTAGCGCAGTAGGTAGCGCGTAAGTCTCATAATCTTAAGGTCGTGAGTTCGATCCTCACCCGGGGCATTTAATTTGCTGTACATCACGGCTGAATTAACGGTGTTGCTGTTGCTAGGGAACGAACTTAATTGTCATTCGTTATCCACAAGGAGTCTACGCTCAGCGTCAAAATGTTTATTTCCAATTATGACAACGTACAACTTTGATCTTTCTCTTAACCTGTTATGAGTAAAATAACGAATAGTCAATTTCGAGCTGTGCGCAAATATGCTGGCAAACAGAGAACAGCAGTGAGTCCAGGTTCAGCACGAAATACGAGAGGAAACGGAGTGAACCTCACGTCATAGCGCAAATCCGGTGTGGTCTAGTGGCGCCGGCACGGTAGCTCAGCGCGCTCGGTCAGAGGGTTAGCTGCCCTCTGTAATTAAAAAAAAACTGAGTTAATGGATCAACAACGAACTGGAACGGGTGTCTTTCGACGTCCTCCCAGAGCAGATACAACGAACGAAAACGAACAAAATGAGATTTAAAAAAAAAAAAAAAAAGTGGCTAGGATACCTGGCTTTCACCCAGGAGGCCCGGGTTCGATTCCCGGTACCGGAACGGAAGTTTTTACGCACCCAACGCTCCATGTTTTGGCCTTCCAACGTTCGTTTTTCGCCCTCCTTGCGGAGCTTCAACCGAATGTAATCGGGGAAAACAGGCACATGATGCAATTACTGTCAGCACCGGGGTAAAGGGAGAGGAGGCGCTGGTCAGCTGTTGGGCTGCTACCAGCGTCAGTGGGAAGTCGGTGAAGTCGCCAGTTGCGCCAGAAGCCAGATATTACCGTAGTACGCCTACACACGCGTTCCAGTTATTCACGTTGCTTGCAGCCGCTCCATCCGCAAGAAGCGTGAGCCCGGATAGCTCAGTCGGTAGAGCATTAGGCTTTTAACCTAAGGGTCCAGGGTTCGAGTCCCTGTCCGGGCGAAGATTTTTAACGTTTCCGTAATGGCTCGTCTCGTAGCGATGGTAGCCCTGCCGTAATCAGTGCACGGAGTTCGTTTCCTGTCAAAATTCTGCGCAGACGGGTTTGATTTTTCACGATTCGAGGGACTCTTCAGTTACGAGCAGTCGTGGCCGAGTGGTTAAGGCGTCTGACTAGAAATCAGATTCCCTCTGGGAGCGTAGGTTCGAGTCCTACCGACTGCGTCCGTTTTTTCTTTTTTTGTTTAAGAAGAAGGAGCAGAAAATTTCGCAGTTTGCCTGTCGTTTTGGTACCTCGCCTCTCACAGCCGTTTATAGTGCCTGTCCTTTTGATAAGGGCGAATTCCAAGCGTCAGCTTTCGCGTCAGCCGAGCAAAGTCGGGGCAAGTCGGGACATACTACAGGATGGTCTGCGTGGAGTAACGACGACAAAAACGTTAATTTAACAGCACGCGGCTCACATACTATATACGAAAAAACTAGCGTTACTTGCGGTGGCCGGGAATCGAACCCGGATCAACTGCTTGGAAGGCAACTATGCTCACCATTACACCACCACCGCACAGCCGCTCCTCGCGACGCCGCGCTGTGTCGGCTTCCCGCCCGCCAGCAGCGGCCCACGGTGATAGTAGCTGTAGGCGCTTTACGAGCTAGGAGGGTGCATCCACACGCATTCGGGTAGCGCCTCCACGCACGCTGCGTCTTTGGGCGAGACTAGTCGCCGCAGCCGCAAAGGTTACTCACACGATAGTGATGAGTGGTCGTTTTAAGGCAGTGTAGTGGAGGACTCCGCGTGTGTAGCACTTTTTTCGGTTTCATCCGACGTCGCTGGGTGGCAATCCCACTTTCCCTGCAGAAAACTGCTCGGGAAGCACGGGCAGCTTGTCGAGCATCGGTGGTTCAGTGGCATGTGCCTCAGTAGTGCAGTAAGCAGCGCGTAAGTCTCATAATCTTAAGGTTTGCCGGCACGATAACTCAGCGTGTTCGGTCTGACAGTTATCTGCCCTCTGTAATAAAAGACTGAGTCAACGATGAACTTGAACGGGCGTCATCGGACGTCCGCCCCCAACAAATGCAACGAACGAAATGAGAAGAAAAAAAAAGTGGTAGAATGCTCGCTTAGCACGCGGGCGGCCCGGGTTCGATTCCCGGCCGATGTATCGTTCTGCTGTTATCGCTATAATGCTGCCGCACCGATTCCTCGCTTGAGCTCCGTCAGCCTCAGGAATGTATAGCAGGATTCGCTGTGAGAAGAACCAAACACGCAGCACGCAAGAGACCGTACTTGGACGGTCGCGTGCTATTTCTGAGCTGTAACGTCGGCCTGGCCCAACAGGCCGCTGTGTTCAGGCGCCGCAAGGGCGATGGACTGTAACCTCAGGCAGTGCTGCGTTCCGTTGAAAAAGCTGCGGCAGCAGTTTAATCTAGCAAGTCGGGAAAGCACGTGTAGCAACACAACAGATTCTTCAGAGCGCGCAAACTCTCTATCTCTAATATGCGAGACTTACCAAGTTTCCTGGAACGTTGCTCGCAACGTGCCTCGGTAGCGCAGTAGGTAGCGCGTAAGTCTCATAATCTTAAGGTCGTGAGTTCGATCCTCACCCGGGGCATTTAATTTGCTGTACATCACGGCTGAATTAACGGTGTTGCTGTTGCTAGGGAACGAACTTAATTGTCATTCGTTATCCACAAGGAGTCTACGCTCAGCGTCAAAATGTTTATTTCCAATTATGACAACGTACAACTTTGATCTTTCTCTTAACCTGTTATGAGTAAAATAACGAATAGTCAATTTCGAGCTGTGCGCAAATATGCTGGCAAACAGAGAACAGCAGTGAGTCCAGGTTCAGCACGAAATACGAGAGGAAACGGAGTGAACCTCACGTCATAGCGCAAATCCGGTGTGGTCTAGTGGCGCCGGCACGGTAGCTCAGCGCGCTCGGTCAGAGGGTTAGCTGCCCTCTGTAATTAAAAAAAAACTGAGTTAATGGATCAACAACGAACTGGAACGGGTGTCTTTCGACGTCCTCCCAGAGCAGATACAACGAACGAAAACGAACAAAATGAGATTTAAAAAAAAAAAAAAAAGTGGCTAGGATACCTGGCTTTCACCCAGGAGGCCCGGGTTCGATTCCCGGTACCGGAACGGAAGTTTTTACGCACCCAACGCTCCATGTTTTGGCCTTCCAACGTTCGTTTTTCGCCCTCCTTGCGGAGCTTCAACCGAATGTAATCGGGGAAAACAGGCACATGATGCAATTACTGTCAGCACCGGGGTAAAGGGAGAGGAGGCGCTGGTCAGCTGTTGGGCTGCTACCAGCGTCAGTGGGAAGTCGGTGAAGTCGCCAGTTGCGCCAGAAGCCAGATATTACCGTAGTACGCCTACACACGCGTTCCAGTTATTCACGTTGCTTGCAGCCGCTCCATCCGCAAGAAGCGTGAGCCCGGATAGCTCAGTCGGTAGAGCATTAGGCTTTTAACCTAAGGGTCCAGGGTTCGAGTCCCTGTCCGGGCGAAGATTTTTAACGTTTCCGTAATGGCTCGTCTCGTAGCGATGGTAGCCCTGCCGTAATCAGTGCACGGAGTTCGTTTCCTGTCAAAATTCTGCGCAGACGGGTTTGATTTTTCACGATTCGAGGGACTCTTCAGTTACGAGCAGTCGTGGCCGAGTGGTTAAGGCGTCTGACTAGAAATCAGATTCCCTCTGGGAGCGTAGGTTCGAGTCCTACCGACTGCGTCCGTTTTTTCTTTTTTTGTTTAAGAAGAAGGAGCAGAAAATTTCGCAGTTTGCCTGTCGTTTTGGTACCTCGCCTCTCACAGCCGTTTATAGTGCCTGTCCTTTTGATAAGGGCGAATTCCAAGCGTCAGCTTTCGCGTCAGCCGAGCAAAGTCGGGGCAAGTCGGGACATACTACAGGATGGTCTGCGTGGAGTAACGACGACAAAAACGTTAATTTAACAGCACGCGGCTCACATACTATATACGAAAAAACTAGCGTTACTTGCGGTGGCCGGGAATCGAACCCGGATCAACTGCTTGGAAGGCAACTATGCTCACCATTACACCACCACCGCACAGCCGCTCCTCGCGACGCCGCGCTGTGTCGGCTTCCCGCCCGCCAGCAGCGGCCCACGGTGATAGTAGCTGTAGGCGCTTTACGAGCTAGGAGGGTGCATCCACACGCATTCGGGTAGCGCCTCCACGCACGCTGCGTCTTTGGGCGAGACTAGTCGCCGCAGCCGCAAGGTTACTCACACGATAGTGATGAGTGGTCGTTTTAAGGCAGTGTAGTGGAGGACTCCGCGTGTGTAGCACTTTTTTCGGTTTCATCCGACGTCGCTGGGTGGCAATCCCACTTTCCCTGCAGAAAACTGCTCGGGAAGCACGGGCAGCTTGTCGAGCATCGGTGGTTCAGTGGCATGTGCCTCAGTAGTGCAGTAAGCAGCGCGTAAGTCTCATAATCTTAAGGTTTGCCGGCACGATAACTCAGCGTGTTCGGTCTGACAGTTATCTGCCCTCTGTAATAAAAGACTGAGTCAACGATGAACTTGAACGGGCGTCATCGGACGTCCGCCCCCAACAAATGCAACGAACGAAATGAGAAGAAAAAAAAAGTGGTAGAATGCTCGCTTAGCACGCGGGCGGCCCGGGTTCGATTCCCGGCCGATGTATCGTTCTGCTGTTATCGCTATAATGCTGCCGCACCGATTCCTCGCTTGAGCTCCGTCAGCCTCAGGAATGTATAGCAGGATTCGCTGTGAGAAGAACCAAACACGCAGCACGCAAGAGACCGTACTTGGACGGTCGCGTGCTATTTCTGAGCTGTAACGTCGGCCTGGCCCAACAGGCCGCTGTGTTCAGGCGCCGCAAGGGCGATGGACTGTAACCTCAGGCAGTGCTGCGTTCCGTTGAAAAAGCTGCGGCAGCAGTTTAATCTAGCAAGTCGGGAAAGCACGTGTAGCAACACAACAGATTCTTCAGAGCGCGCAAACTCTCTATCTCTAATATGCGAGACTTACCAAGTTTCCTGGAACGTTGCTCGCAACGTGCCTCGGTAGCGCAGTAGGTAGCGCGTAAGTCTCATAATCTTAAGGTCGTGAGTTCGATCCTCACCCGGGGCATTTAATTTGCTGTACATCACGGCTGAATTAACGGTGTTGCTGTTGCTAGGGAACGAACTTAATTGTCATTCGTTATCCACAAGGAGTCTACGCTCAGCGTCAAAATGTTTATTTCCAATTATGACAACGTACAACTTTGATCTTTCTCTTAACCTGTTATGAGTAAAATAACGAATAGTCAATTTCGAGCTGTGCGCAAATATGCTGGCAAACAGAGAACAGCAGTGAGTCCAGGTTCAGCACGAAATACGAGAGGAAACGGAGTGAACCTCACGTCATAGCGCAAATCCGGTGTGGTCTAGTGGCGCCGGCACGGTAGCTCAGCGCGCTCGGTCAGAGGGTTAGCTGCCCTCTGTAATTAAAAAAAAACTGAGTTAATGGATCAACAACGAACTGGAACGGGTGTCTTTCGACGTCCTCCCAGAGCAGATACAACGAACGAAAACGAACAAAATGAGATTTAAAAAAAAAAAAAAAAAGTGGCTAGGATACCTGGCTTTCACCCAGGAGGCCCGGGTTCGATTCCCGGTACCGGAACGGAAGTTTTTACGCACCCAACGCTCCATGTTTTGGCCTTCCAACGTTCGTTTTTCGCCCTCCTTGCGGAGCTTCAACCGAATGTAATCGGGGAAAACAGGCACATGATGCAATTACTGTCAGCACCGGGGTAAAGGGAGAGGAGGCGCTGGTCAGCTGTTGGGCTGCTACCAGCGTCAGTGGGAAGTCGGTGAAGTCGCCAGTTGCGCCAGAAGCCAGATATTACCGTAGTACGCCTACACACGCGTTCCAGTTATTCACGTTGCTTGCAGCCGCTCCATCCGCAAGAAGCGTGAGCCCGGATAGCTCAGTCGGTAGAGCATTAGGCTTTTAACCTAAGGGTCCAGGGTTCGAGTCCCTGTCCGGGCGAAGATTTTTAACGTTTCCGTAATGGCTCGTCTCGTAGCGATGGTAGCCCTGCCGTAATCAGTGCACGGAGTTCGTTTCCTGTCAAAATTCTGCGCAGACGGGTTTGATTTTTCACGATTCGAGGGACTCTTCAGTTACGAGCAGTCGTGGCCGAGTGGTTAAGGCGTCTGACTAGAAATCAGATTCCCTCTGGGAGCGTAGGTTCGAGTCCTACCGACTGCGTCCGTTTTTTCTTTTTTTGTTTAAGAAGAAGGAGCAGAAAATTTCGCAGTTTGCCTGTCGTTTTGGTACCTCGCCTCTCACAGCCGTTTATAGTGCCTGTCCTTTTGATAAGGGCGAATTCCAAGCGTCAGCTTTCGCGTCAGCCGAGCAAAGTCGGGACAAGTCGGGACATACTACAGGATGGTCTGCGTGGAGTAACGACGACAAAAACGTTAATTTAACAGCACGCGGCTCACATACTATATACGAAAAAACTAGCGTTACTTGCGGTGGCCGGGAATCGAACCCGGATCAACTGCTTGGAAGGCAACTATGCTCACCATTACACCACCACCGCACAGCCGCTCCTCGCGACGCCGCGCTGTGTCGGCTTCCCGCCCGCCAGCAGCGGCCCACGGTGATAGTAGCTGTAGGCGCTTTACGAGCTAGGAGGGTGCATCCACACGCATTCGGGTAGCGCCTCCACGCACGCTGCGTCTTTGGGCGAGACTAGTCGCCGCAGCCGCAAGGTTACTCACACGATAGTGATGAGTGGTCGTTTTAAGGCAGTGTAGTGGAGGACTCCGCGTGTGTAGCACTTTTTTCGGTTTCATCCGACGTCGCTGGGTGGCAATCCCACTTTCCCTGCAGAAAACTGCTCGGGAAGCACGGGCAGCTTGTCGAGCATCGGTGGTTCAGTGGCATGTGCCTCAGTAGTGCAGTAAGCAGCGCGTAAGTCTCATAATCTTAAGGTTTGCCGGCACGATAACTCAGCGTGTTCGGTCTGACAGTTATCTGCCCTCTGTAATAAAAGACTGAGTCAACGATGAACTTGAACGGGCGTCATCGGACGTCCGCCCCCAACAAATGCAACGAACGAAATGAGAAGAAAAAAAAAGTGGTAGAATGCTCGCTTAGCACGCGGGCGGCCCGGGTTCGATTCCCGGCCGATGTATCGTTCTGCTGTTATCGCTATAATGCTGCCGCACCGATTCCTCGCTTGAGCTCCGTCAGCCTCAGGAATGTATAGCAGGATTCGCTGTGAGAAGAACCAAACACGCAGCACGCAAGAGACCGTACTTGGACGGTCGCGTGCTATTTCTGAGCTGTAACGTCGGCCTGGCCCAACAGGCCGCTGTGTTCAGGCGCCGCAAGGGCGATGGACTGTAACCTCAGGCAGTGCTGCGTTCCGTTGAAAAAGCTGCGGCAGCAGTTTAATCTAGCAAGTCGGGAAAGCACGTGTAGCAACACAACAGATTCTTCAGAGCGCGCAAACTCTCTATCTCTAATATGCGAGACTTACCAAGTTTCCTGGAACGTTGCTCGCAACGTGCCTCGGTAGCGCAGTAGGTAGCGCGTAAGTCTCATAATCTTAAGGTCGTGAGTTCGATCCTCACCCGGGGCATTTAATTTGCTGTACATCACGGCTGAATTAACGGTGTTGCTGTTGCTAGGGAACGAACTTAATTGTCATTCGTTATCCACAAGGAGTCTACGCTCAGCGTCAAAATGTTTATTTCCAATTATGACAACGTACAACTTTGATCTTTCTCTTAACCTGTTATGAGTAAAATAACGAATAGTCAATTTCGAGCTGTGCGCAAATATGCTGGCAAACAGAGAACAGCAGTGAGTCCAGGTTCAGCACGAAATACGAGAGGAAACGGAGTGAACCTCACGTCATAGCGCAAATCCGGTGTGGTCTAGTGGCGCCGGCACGGTAGCTCAGCGCGCTCGGTCAGAGGGTTAGCTGCCCTCTGTAATTAAAAAAAAACTGAGTTAATGGATCAACAACGAACTGGAACGGGTGTCTTTCGACGTCCTCCCAGAGCAGATACAACGAACGAAAACGAACAAAATGAGATTTAAAAAAAAAAAAAAAAAGTGGCTAGGATACCTGGCTTTCACCCAGGAGGCCCGGGTTCGATTCCCGGTACCGGAACGGAAGTTTTTACGCACCCAACGCTCCATGTTTTGGCCTTCCAACGTTCGTTTTTCGCCCTCCTTGCGGAGCTTCAACCGAATGTAATCGGGGAAAACAGGCACATGATGCAATTACTGTCAGCACCGGGGTAAAGGGAGAGGAGGCGCTGGTCAGCTGTTGGGCTGCTACCAGCGTCAGTGGGAAGTCGGTGAAGTCGCCAGTTGCGCCAGAAGCCAGATATTACCGTAGTACGCCTACACACGCGTTCCAGTTATTCACGTTGCTTGCAGCCGCTCCATCCGCAAGAAGCGTGAGCCCGGATAGCTCAGTCGGTAGAGCATTAGGCTTTTAACCTAAGGGTCCAGGGTTCGAGTCCCTGTCCGGGCGAAGATTTTTAACGTTTCCGTAATGGCTCGTCTCGTAGCGATGGTAGCCCTGCCGTAATCAGTGCACGGAGTTCGTTTCCTGTCAAAATTCTGCGCAGACGGGTTTGATTTTTCACGATTCGAGGGACTCTTCAGTTACGAGCAGTCGTGGCCGAGTGGTTAAGGCGTCTGACTAGAAATCAGATTCCCTCTGGGAGCGTAGGTTCGAGTCCTACCGACTGCGTCCGTTTTTTCTTTTTTTGTTTAAGAAGAAGGAGCAGAAAATTTCGCAGTTTGCCTGTCGTTTTGGTACCTCGCCTCTCACAGCCGTTTATAGTGCCTGTCCTTTTGATAAGGGCGAATTCCAAGCGTCAGCTTTCGCGTCAGCCGAGCAAAGTCGGGACAAGTCGGGACATACTACAGGATGGTCTGCGTGGAGTAACGACGACAAAAACGTTAATTTAACAGCACGCGGCTCACATACTATATACGAAAAAACTAGCGTTACTTGCGGTGGCCGGGAATCGAACCCGGATCAACTGCTTGGAAGGCAACTATGCTCACCATTACACCACCACCGCACAGCCGCTCCTCGCGACGCCGCGCTGTGTCGGCTTCCCGCCCGCCAGCAGCGGCCCACGGTGATAGTAGCTGTAGGCGCTTTACGAGCTAGGAGGGTGCATCCACACGCATTCGGGTAGCGCCTCCACGCACGCTGCGTCTTTGGGCGAGACTAGTCGCCGCAGCCGCAAGGTTACTCACACGATAGTGATGAGTGGTCGTTTTAAGGCAGTGTAGTGGAGGACTCCGCGTGTGTAGCACTTTTTTCGGTTTCATCCGACGTCGCTGGGTGGCAATCCCACTTTCCCTGCAGAAAACTGCTCGGGAAGCACGGGCAGCTTGTCGAGCATCGGTGGTTCAGTGGCATGTGCCTCAGTAGTGCAGTAAGCAGCGCGTAAGTCTCATAATCTTAAGGTTTGCCGGCACGATAACTCAGCGTGTTCGGTCTGACAGTTATCTGCCCTCTGTAATAAAAGACTGAGTCAACGATGAACTTGAACGGGCGTCATCGGACGTCCGCCCCCAACAAATGCAACGAACGAAATGAGAAGAAAAAAAAAGTGGTAGAATGCTCGCTTAGCACGCGGGCGGCCCGGGTTCGATTCCCGGCCGATGTATCGTTCTGCTGTTATCGCTATAATGCTGCCGCACCGATTCCTCGCTTGAGCTCCGTCAGCCTCAGGAATGTATAGCAGGATTCGCTGTGAGAAGAACCAAACACGCAGCACGCAAGAGACCGTACTTGGACGGTCGCGTGCTATTTCTGAGCTGTAACGTCGGCCTGGCCCAACAGGCCGCTGTGTTCAGGCGCCGCAAGGGCGATGGACTGTAACCTCAGGCAGTGCTGCGTTCCGTTGAAAAAGCTGCGGCAGCAGTTTAATCTAGCAAGTCGGGAAAGCACGTGTAGCAACACAACAGATTCTTCAGAGCGCGCAAACTCTCTATCTCTAATATGCGAGACTTACCAAGTTTCCTGGAACGTTGCTCGCAACGTGCCTCGGTAGCGCAGTAGGTAGCGCGTAAGTCTCATAATCTTAAGGTCGTGAGTTCGATCCTCACCCGGGGCATTTAATTTGCTGTACATCACGGCTGAATTAACGGTGTTGCTGTTGCTAGGGAACGAACTTAATTGTCATTCGTTATCCACAAGGAGTCTACGCTCAGCGTCAAAATGTTTATTTCCAATTATGACAACGTACAACTTTGATCTTTCTCTTAACCTGTTATGAGTAAAATAACGAATAGTCAATTTCGAGCTGTGCGCAAATATGCTGGCAAACAGAGAACAGCAGTGAGTCCAGGTTCAGCACGAAATACGAGAGGAAACGGAGTGAACCTCACGTCATAGCGCAAATCCGGTGTGGTCTAGTGGCGCCGGCACGGTAGCTCAGCGCGCTCGGTCAGAGGGTTAGCTGCCCTCTGTAATTAAAAAAAAACTGAGTTAATGGATCAACAACGAACTGGAACGGGTGTCTTTCGACGTCCTCCCAGAGCAGATACAACGAACGAAAACGAACAAAATGAGATTTAAAAAAAAAAAAAAAAAGTGGCTAGGATACCTGGCTTTCACCCAGGAGGCCCGGGTTCGATTCCCGGTACCGGAACGGAAGTTTTTACGCACCCAACGCTCCATGTTTTGGCCTTCCAACGTTCGTTTTTCGCCCTCCTTGCGGAGCTTCAACCGAATGTAATCGGGGAAAACAGGCACATGATGCAATTACTGTCAGCACCGGGGTAAAGGGAGAGGAGGCGCTGGTCAGCTGTTGGGCTGCTACCAGCGTCAGTGGGAAGTCGGTGAAGTCGCCAGTTGCGCCAGAAGCCAGATATTACCGTAGTACGCCTACACACGCGTTCCAGTTATTCACGTTGCTTGCAGCCGCTCCATCCGCAAGAAGCGTGAGCCCGGATAGCTCAGTCGGTAGAGCATTAGGCTTTTAACCTAAGGGTCCAGGGTTCGAGTCCCTGTCCGGGCGAAGATTTTTAACGTTTCCGTAATGGCTCGTCTCGTAGCGATGGTAGCCCTGCCGTAATCAGTGCACGGAGTTCGTTTCCTGTCAAAATTCTGCGCAGACGGGTTTGATTTTTCACGATTCGAGGGACTCTTCAGTTACGAGCAGTCGTGGCCGAGTGGTTAAGGCGTCTGACTAGAAATCAGATTCCCTCTGGGAGCGTAGGTTCGAGTCCTACCGACTGCGTCCGTTTTTTCTTTTTTTGTTTAAGAAGAAGGAGCAGAAAATTTCGCAGTTTGCCTGTCGTTTTGGTACCTCGCCTCTCACAGCCGTTTATAGTGCCTGTCCTTTTGATAAGGGCGAATTCCAAGCGTCAGCTTTCGCGTCAGCCGAGCAAAGTCGGGGCAAGTCGGGACATACTACAGGATGGTCTGCGTGGAGTAACGACGACAAAAACGTTAATTTAACAGCACGCGGCTCACATACTATATACGAAAAAACTAGCGTTACTTGCGGTGGCCGGGAATCGAACCCGGATCAACTGCTTGGAAGGCAACTATGCTCACCATTACACCACCACCGCACAGCCGCTCCTCGCGACGCCGCGCTGTGTCGGCTTCCCGCCCGCCAGCAGCGGCCCACGGTGATAGTAGCTGTAGGCGCTTTACGAGCTAGGAGGGTGCATCCACACGCATTCGGGTAGCGCCTCCACGCACGCTGCGTCTTTGGGCGAGACTAGTCGCCGCAGCCGCAAGGTTACTCACACGATAGTGATGAGTGGTCGTTTTAAGGCAGTGTAGTGGAGGACTCCGCGTGTGTAGCACTTTTTTCGGTTTCATCCGACGTCGCTGGGTGGCAATCCCACTTTCCCTGCAGAAAACTGCTCGGGAAGCACGGGCAGCTTGTCGAGCATCGGTGGTTCAGTGGCATGTGCCTCAGTAGTGCAGTAAGCAGCGCGTAAGTCTCATAATCTTAAGGTTTGCCGGCACGATAACTCAGCGTGTTCGGTCTGACAGTTATCTGCCCTCTGTAATAAAAGACTGAGTCAACGATGAACTTGAACGGGCGTCATCGGACGTCCGCCCCCAACAAATGCAACGAACGAAATGAGAAGAAAAAAAAAGTGGTAGAATGCTCGCTTAGCACGCGGGCGGCCCGGGTTCGATTCCCGGCCGATGTATCGTTCTGCTGTTATCGCTATAATGCTGCCGCACCGATTCCTCGCTTGAGCTCCGTCAGCCTCAGGAATGTATAGCAGGATTCGCTGTGAGAAGAACCAAACACGCAGCACGCAAGAGACCGTACTTGGACGGTCGCGTGCTATTTCTGAGCTGTAACGTCGGCCTGGCCCAACAGGCCGCTGTGTTCAGGCGCCGCAAGGGCGATGGACTGTAACCTCAGGCAGTGCTGCGTTCCGTTGAAAAAGCTGCGGCAGCAGTTTAATCTAGCAAGTCGGGAAAGCACGTGTAGCAACACAACAGATTCTTCAGAGCGCGCAAACTCTCTATCTCTAATATGCGAGACTTACCAAGTTTCCTGGAACGTTGCTCGCAACGTGCCTCGGTAGCGCAGTAGGTAGCGCGTAAGTCTCATAATCTTAAGGTCGTGAGTTCGATCCTCACCCGGGGCATTTAATTTGCTGTACATCACGGCTGAATTAACGGTGTTGCTGTTGCTAGGGAACGAACTTAATTGTCATTCGTTATCCACAAGGAGTCTACGCTCAGCGTCAAAATGTTTATTTCCAATTATGACAACGTACAACTTTGATCTTTCTCTTAACCTGTTATGAGTAAAATAACGAATAGTCAATTTCGAGCTGTGCGCAAATATGCTGGCAAACAGAGAACAGCAGTGAGTCCAGGTTCAGCACGAAATACGAGAGGAAACGGAGTGAACCTCACGTCATAGCGCAAATCCGGTGTGGTCTAGTGGCGCCGGCACGGTAGCTCAGCGCGCTCGGTCAGAGGGTTAGCTGCCCTCTGTAATTAAAAAAAAACTGAGTTAATGGATCAACAACGAACTGGAACGGGTGTCTTTCGACGTCCTCCCAGAGCAGATACAACGAACGAAAACGAACAAAATGAGATTTAAAAAAAAAAAAAAAAAAGTGGCTAGGATACCTGGCTTTCACCCAGGAGGCCCGGGTTCGATTCCCGGTACCGGAACGGAAGTTTTTACGCACCCAACGCTCCATGTTTTGGCCTTCCAACGTTCGTTTTTCGCCCTCCTTGCGGAGCTTCAACCGAATGTAATCGGGGAAAACAGGCACATGATGCAATTACTGTCAGCACCGGGGTAAAGGGAGAGGAGGCGCTGGTCAGCTGTTGGGCTGCTACCAGCGTCAGTGGGAAGTCGGTGAAGTCGCCAGTTGCGCCAGAAGCCAGATATTACCGTAGTACGCCTACACACGCGTTCCAGTTATTCACGTTGCTTGCAGCCGCTCCATCCGCAAGAAGCGTGAGCCCGGATAGCTCAGTCGGTAGAGCATTAGGCTTTTAACCTAAGGGTCCAGGGTTCGAGTCCCTGTCCGGGCGAAGATTTTTAACGTTTCCGTAATGGCTCGTCTCGTAGCGATGGTAGCCCTGCCGTAATCAGTGCACGGAGTTCGTTTCCTGTCAAAATTCTGCGCAGACGGGTTTGATTTTTCACGATTCGAGGGACTCTTCAGTTACGAGCAGTCGTGGCCGAGTGGTTAAGGCGTCTGACTAGAAATCAGATTCCCTCTGGGAGCGTAGGTTCGAGTCCTACCGACTGCGTCCGTTTTTTCTTTTTTTGTTTAAGAAGAAGGAGCAGAAAATTTCGCAGTTTGCCTGTCGTTTTGGTACCTCGCCTCTCACAGCCGTTTATAGTGCCTGTCCTTTTGATAAGGGCGAATTCCAAGCGTCAGCTTTCGCGTCAGCCGAGCAAAGTCGGGGCAAGTCGGGACATACTACAGGATGGTCTGCGTGGAGTAACGACGACAAAAACGTTAATTTAACAGCACGCGGCTCACATACTATATACGAAAAAACTAGCGTTACTTGCGGTGGCCGGGAATCGAACCCGGATCAACTGCTTGGAAGGCAACTATGCTCACCATTACACCACCACCGCACAGCCGCTCCTCGCGACGCCGCGCTGTGTCGGCTTCCCGCCCGCCAGCAGCGGCCCACGGTGATAGTAGCTGTAGGCGCTTTACGAGCTAGGAGGGTGCATCCACACGCATTCGGGTAGCGCCTCCACGCACGCTGCGTCTTTGGGCGAGACTAGTCGCCGCAGCCGCAAGGTTACTCACACGATAGTGATGAGTGGTCGTTTTAAGGCAGTGTAGTGGAGGACTCCGCGTGTGTAGCACTTTTTTCGGTTTCATCCGACGTCGCTGGGTGGCAATCCCACTTTCCCTGCAGAAAACTGCTCGGGAAGCACGGGCAGCTTGTCGAGCATCGGTGGTTCAGTGGCATGTGCCTCAGTAGTGCAGTAAGCAGCGCGTAAGTCTCATAATCTTAAGGTTTGCCGGCACGATAACTCAGCGTGTTCGGTCTGACAGTTATCTGCCCTCTGTAATAAAAGACTGAGTCAACGATGAACTTGAACGGGCGTCATCGGACGTCCGCCCCCAACAAATGCAACGAACGAAATGAGAAGAAAAAAAAAGTGGTAGAATGCTCGCTTAGCACGCGGGCGGCCCGGGTTCGATTCCCGGCCGATGTATCGTTCTGCTGTTATCGCTATAATGCTGCCGCACCGATTCCTCGCTTGAGCTCCGTCAGCCTCAGGAATGTATAGCAGGATTCGCTGTGAGAAGAACCAAACACGCAGCACGCAAGAGACCGTACTTGGACGGTCGCGTGCTATTTCTGAGCTGTAACGTCGGCCTGGCCCAACAGGCCGCTGTGTTCAGGCGCCGCAAGGGCGATGGACTGTAACCTCAGGCAGTGCTGCGTTCCGTTGAAAAAGCTGCGGCAGCAGTTTAATCTAGCAAGTCGGGAAAGCACGTGTAGCAACACAACAGATTCTTCAGAGCGCGCAAACTCTCTATCTCTAATATGCGAGACTTACCAAGTTTCCTGGAACGTTGCTCGCAACGTGCCTCGGTAGCGCAGTAGGTAGCGCGTAAGTCTCATAATCTTAAGGTCGTGAGTTCGATCCTCACCCGGGGCATTTAATTTGCTGTACATCACGGCTGAATTAACGGTGTTGCTGTTGCTAGGGAACGAACTTAATTGTCATTCGTTATCCACAAGGAGTCTACGCTCAGCGTCAAAATGTTTATTTCCAATTATGACAACGTACAACTTTGATCTTTCTCTTAACCTGTTATGAGTAAAATAACGAATAGTCAATTTCGAGCTGTGCGCAAATATGCTGGCAAACAGAGAACAGCAGTGAGTCCAGGTTCAGCACGAAATACGAGAGGAAACGGAGTGAACCTCACGTCATAGCGCAAATCCGGTGTGGTCTAGTGGCGCCGGCACGGTAGCTCAGCGCGCTCGGTCAGAGGGTTAGCTGCCCTCTGTAATTAAAAAAAAACTGAGTTAATGGATCAACAACGAACTGGAACGGGTGTCTTTCGACGTCCTCCCAGAGCAGATACAACGAACGAAAACGAACAAAATGAGATTTAAAAAAAAAAAAAAAAAGTGGCTAGGATACCTGGCTTTCACCCAGGAGGCCCGGGTTCGATTCCCGGTACCGGAACGGAAGTTTTTACGCACCCAACGCTCCATGTTTTGGCCTTCCAACGTTCGTTTTTCGCCCTCCTTGCGGAGCTTCAACCGAATGTAATCGGGGAAAACAGGCACATGATGCAATTACTGTCAGCACCGGGGTAAAGGGAGAGGAGGCGCTGGTCAGCTGTTGGGCTGCTACCAGCGTCAGTGGGAAGTCGGTGAAGTCGCCAGTTGCGCCAGAAGCCAGATATTACCGTAGTACGCCTACACACGCGTTCCAGTTATTCACGTTGCTTGCAGCCGCTCCATCCGCAAGAAGCGTGAGCCCGGATAGCTCAGTCGGTAGAGCATTAGGCTTTTAACCTAAGGGTCCAGGGTTCGAGTCCCTGTCCGGGCGAAGATTTTTAACGTTTCCGTAATGGCTCGTCTCGTAGCGATGGTAGCCCTGCCGTAATCAGTGCACGGAGTTCGTTTCCTGTCAAAATTCTGCGCAGACGGGTTTGATTTTTCACGATTCGAGGGACTCTTCAGTTACGAGCAGTCGTGGCCGAGTGGTTAAGGCGTCTGACTAGAAATCAGATTCCCTCTGGGAGCGTAGGTTCGAGTCCTACCGACTGCGTCCGTTTTTTCTTTTTTTGTTTAAGAAGAAGGAGCAGAAAATTTCGCAGTTTGCCTGTCGTTTTGGTACCTCGCCTCTCACAGCCGTTTATAGTGCCTGTCCTTTTGATAAGGGCGAATTCCAAGCGTCAGCTTTCGCGTCAGCCGAGCAAAGTCGGGACAAGTCGGGACATACTACAGGATGGTCTGCGTGGAGTAACGACGACAAAAACGTTAATTTAACAGCACGCGGCTCACATACTATATACGAAAAAACTAGCGTTACTTGCGGTGGCCGGGAATCGAACCCGGATCAACTGCTTGGAAGGCAACTATGCTCACCATTACACCACCACCGCACAGCCGCTCCTCGCGACGCCGCGCTGTGTCGGCTTCCCGCCCGCCAGCAGCGGCCCACGGTGATAGTAGCTGTAGGCGCTTTACGAGCTAGGAGGGTGCATCCACACGCATTCGGGTAGCGCCTCCACGCACGCTGCGTCTTTGGGCGAGACTAGTCGCCGCAGCCGCAAGGTTACTCACACGATAGTGATGAGTGGTCGTTTTAAGGCAGTGTAGTGGAGGACTCCGCGTGTGTAGCACTTTTTTCGGTTTCATCCGACGTCGCTGGGTGGCAATCCCACTTTCCCTGCAGAAAACTGCTCGGGAAGCACGGGCAGCTTGTCGAGCATCGGTGGTTCAGTGGCATGTGCCTCAGTAGTGCAGTAAGCAGCGCGTAAGTCTCATAATCTTAAGGTTTGCCGGCACGATAACTCAGCGTGTTCGGTCTGACAGTTATCTGCCCTCTGTAATAAAAGACTGAGTCAACGATGAACTTGAACGGGCGTCATCGGACGTCCGCCCCCAACAAATGCAACGAACGAAATGAGAAGAAAAAAAAAGTGGTAGAATGCTCGCTTAGCACGCGGGCGGCCCGGGTTCGATTCCCGGCCGATGTATCGTTCTGCTGTTATCGCTATAATGCTGCCGCACCGATTCCTCGCTTGAGCTCCGTCAGCCTCAGGAATGTATAGCAGGATTCGCTGTGAGAAGAACCAAACACGCAGCACGCAAGAGACCGTACTTGGACGGTCGCGTGCTATTTCTGAGCTGTAACGTCGGCCTGGCCCAACAGGCCGCTGTGTTCAGGCGCCGCAAGGGCGATGGACTGTAACCTCAGGCAGTGCTGCGTTCCGTTGAAAAAGCTGCGGCAGCAGTTTAATCTAGCAAGTCGGGAAAGCACGTGTAGCAACACAACAGATTCTTCAGAGCGCGCAAACTCTCTATCTCTAATATGCGAGACTTACCAAGTTTCCTGGAACGTTGCTCGCAACGTGCCTCGGTAGCGCAGTAGGTAGCGCGTAAGTCTCATAATCTTAAGGTCGTGAGTTCGATCCTCACCCGGGGCATTTAATTTGCTGTACATCACGGCTGAATTAACGGTGTTGCTGTTGCTAGGGAACGAACTTAATTGTCATTCGTTATCCACAAGGAGTCTACGCTCAGCGTCAAAATGTTTATTTCCAATTATGACAACGTACAACTTTGATCTTTCTCTTAACCTGTTATGAGTAAAATAACGAATAGTCAATTTCGAGCTGTGCGCAAATATGCTGGCAAACAGAGAACAGCAGTGAGTCCAGGTTCAGCACGAAATACGAGAGGAAACGGAGTGAACCTCACGTCATAGCGCAAATCCGGTGTGGTCTAGTGGCGCCGGCACGGTAGCTCAGCGCGCTCGGTCAGAGGGTTAGCTGCCCTCTGTAATTAAAAAAAAACTGAGTTAATGGATCAACAACGAACTGGAACGGGTGTCTTTCGACGTCCTCCCAGAGCAGATACAACGAACGAAAACGAACAAAATGAGATTTTAAAAAAAAAAAAAAAGTGGCTAGGATACCTGGCTTTCACCCAGGAGGCCCGGGTTCGATTCCCGGTACCGGAACGGAAGTTTTTACGCACCCAACGCTCCATGTTTTGGCCTTCCAACGTTCGTTTTTCGCCCTCCTTGCGGAGCTTCAACCGAATGTAATCGGGGAAAACAGGCACATGATGCAATTACTGTCAGCACCGGGGTAAAGGGAGAGGAGGCGCTGGTCAGCTGTTGGGCTGCTACCAGCGTCAGTGGGAAGTCGGTGAAGTCGCCAGTTGCGCCAGAAGCCAGATATTACCGTAGTACGCCTACACACGCGTTCCAGTTATTCACGTTGCTTGCAGCCGCTCCATCCGCAAGAAGCGTGAGCCCGGATAGCTCAGTCGGTAGAGCATTAGGCTTTTAACCTAAGGGTCCAGGGTTCGAGTCCCTGTCCGGGCGAAGATTTTTAACGTTTCCGTAATGGCTCGTCTCGTAGCGATGGTAGCCCTGCCGTAATCAGTGCACGGAGTTCGTTTCCTGTCAAAATTCTGCGCAGACGGGTTTGATTTTTCACGATTCGAGGGACTCTTCAGTTACGAGCAGTCGTGGCCGAGTGGTTAAGGCGTCTGACTAGAAATCAGATTCCCTCTGGGAGCGTAGGTTCGAGTCCTACCGACTGCGTCCGTTTTTTCTTTTTTTGTTTAAGAAGAAGGAGCAGAAAATTTCGCAGTTTGCCTGTCGTTTTGGTACCTCGCCTCTCACAGCCGTTTATAGTGCCTGTCCTTTTGATAAGGGCGAATTCCAAGCGTCAGCTTTCGCGTCAGCCGAGCAAAGTCGGGGCAAGTCGGGACATACTACAGGATGGTCTGCGTGGAGTAACGACGACAAAAACGTTAATTTAACAGCACGCGGCTCACATACTATATACGAAAAAACTAGCGTTACTTGCGGTGGCCGGGAATCGAACCCGGATCAACTGCTTGGAAGGCAACTATGCTCACCATTACACCACCACCGCACAGCCGCTCCTCGCGACGCCGCGCTGTGTCGGCTTCCCGCCCGCCAGCAGCGGCCCACGGTGATAGTAGCTGTAGGCGCTTTACGAGCTAGGAGGGTGCATCCACACGCATTCGGGTAGCGCCTCCACGCACGCTGCGTCTTTGGGCGAGACTAGTCGCCGCAGCCGCAAGGTTACTCACACGATAGTGATGAGTGGTCGTTTTAAGGCAGTGTAGTGGAGGACTCCGCGTGTGTAGCACTTTTTTCGGTTTCATCCGACGTCGCTGGGTGGCAATCCCACTTTCCCTGCAGAAAACTGCTCGGGAAGCACGGGCAGCTTGTCGAGCATCGGTGGTTCAGTGGCATGTGCCTCAGTAGTGCAGTAAGCAGCGCGTAAGTCTCATAATCTTAAGGTTTGCCGGCACGATAACTCAGCGTGTTCGGTCTGACAGTTATCTGCCCTCTGTAATAAAAGACTGAGTCAACGATGAACTTGAACGGGCGTCATCGGACGTCCGCCCCCAACAAATGCAACGAACGAAATGAGAAGAAAAAAAAAGTGGTAGAATGCTCGCTTAGCACGCGGGCGGCCCGGGTTCGATTCCCGGCCGATGTATCGTTCTGCTGTTATCGCTATAATGCTGCCGCACCGATTCCTCGCTTGAGCTCCGTCAGCCTCAGGAATGTATAGCAGGATTCGCTGTGAGAAGAACCAAACACGCAGCACGCAAGAGACCGTACTTGGACGGTCGCGTGCTATTTCTGAGCTGTAACGTCGGCCTGGCCCAACAGGCCGCTGTGTTCAGGCGCCGCAAGGGCGATGGACTGTAACCTCAGGCAGTGCTGCGTTCCGTTGAAAAAGCTGCGGCAGCAGTTTAATCTAGCAAGTCGGGAAAGCACGTGTAGCAACACAACAGATTCTTCAGAGCGCGCAAACTCTCTATCTCTAATATGCGAGACTTACCAAGTTTCCTGGAACGTTGCTCGCAACGTGCCTCGGTAGCGCAGTAGGTAGCGCGTAAGTCTCATAATCTTAAGGTCGTGAGTTCGATCCTCACCCGGGGCATTTAATTTGCTGTACATCACGGCTGAATTAACGGTGTTGCTGTTGCTAGGGAACGAACTTAATTGTCATTCGTTATCCACAAGGAGTCTACGCTCAGCGTCAAAATTTTTATTTCCAATTATGACAACGTACAACTTTGATCTTTCTCTTAACCTGTTATGAGTAAAATAACGAATAGTCAATTTCGAGCTGTGCGCAAATATGCTGGCAAACAGAGAACAGCAGTGAGTCCAGGTTCAGCACGAAATACGAGAGGAAACGGAGTGAACCTCACGTCATAGCGCAAATCCGGTGTGGTCTAGTGGCGCCGGCACGGTAGCTCAGCGCGCTCGGTCAGAGGGTTAGCTGCCCTCTGTAATTAAAAAAAAACTGAGTTAATGGATCAACAACGAACTGGAACGGGTGTCTTTCGACGTCCTCCCAGAGCAGATACAACGAACGAAAACGAACAAAATGAGATTTAAAAAAAAAAAAAAAAGTGGCTAGGATACCTGGCTTTCACCCAGGAGGCCCGGGTTCGATTCCCGGTACCGGAACGGAAGTTTTTACGCACCCAACGCTCCATGTTTTGGCCTTCCAACGTTCGTTTTTCGCCCTCCTTGCGGAGCTTCAACCGAATGTAATCGGGGAAAACAGGCACATGATGCAATTACTGTCAGCACCGGGGTAAAGGGAGAGGAGGCGCTGGTCAGCTGTTGGGCTGCTACCAGCGTCAGTGGGAAGTCGGTGAAGTCGCCAGTTGCGCCAGAAGCCAGATATTACCGTAGTACGCCTACACACGCGTTCCAGTTATTCACGTTGCTTGCAGCCGCTCCATCCGCAAGAAGCGTGAGCCCGGATAGCTCAGTCGGTAGAGCATTAGGCTTTTAACCTAAGGGTCCAGGGTTCGAGTCCCTGTCCGGGCGAAGATTTTTAACGTTTCCGTAATGGCTCGTCTCGTAGCGATGGTAGCCCTGCCGTAATCAGTGCACGGAGTTCGTTTCCTGTCAAAATTCTGCGCAGACGGGTTTGATTTTTCACGATTCGAGGGACTCTTCAGTTACGAGCAGTCGTGGCCGAGTGGTTAAGGCGTCTGACTAGAAATCAGATTCCCTCTGGGAGCGTAGGTTCGAGTCCTACCGACTGCGTCCGTTTTTTCTTTTTTTGTTTAAGAAGAAGGAGCAGAAAATTTCGCAGTTTGCCTGTCGTTTTGGTACCTCGCCTCTCACAGCCGTTTATAGTGCCTGTCCTTTTGATAAGGGCGAATTCCAAGCGTCAGCTTTCGCGTCAGCCGAGCAAAGTCGGGACAAGTCGGGACATACTACAGGATGGTCTGCGTGGAGTAACGACGACAAAAACGTTAATTTAACAGCACGCGGCTCACATACTATATACGAAAAAACTAGCGTTACTTGCGGTGGCCGGGAATCGAACCCGGATCAACTGCTTGGAAGGCAACTATGCTCACCATTACACCACCACCGCACAGCCGCTCCTCGCGACGCCGCGCTGTGTCGGCTTCCCGCCCGCCAGCAGCGGCCCACGGTGATAGTAGCTGTAGGCGCTTTACGAGCTAGGAGGGTGCATCCACACGCATTCGGGTAGCGCCTCCACGCACGCTGCGTCTTTGGGCGAGACTAGTCGCCGCAGCCGCAAGGTTACTCACACGATAGTGATGAGTGGTCGTTTTAAGGCAGTGTAGTGGAGGACTCCGCGTGTGTAGCACTTTTTTCGGTTTCATCCGACGTCGCTGGGTGGCAATCCCACTTTCCCTGCAGAAAACTGCTCGGGAAGCACGGGCAGCTTGTCGAGCATCGGTGGTTCAGTGGCATGTGCCTCAGTAGTGCAGTAAGCAGCGCGTAAGTCTCATAATCTTAAGGTTTGCCGGCACGATAACTCAGCGTGTTCGGTCTGACAGTTATCTGCCCTCTGTAATAAAAGACTGAGTCAACGATGAACTTGAACGGGCGTCATCGGACGTCCGCCCCCAACAAATGCAACGAACGAAATGAGAAGAAAAAAAAAGTGGTAGAATGCTCGCTTAGCACGCGGGCGGCCCGGGTTCGATTCCCGGCCGATGTATCGTTCTGCTGTTATCGCTATAATGCTGCCGCACCGATTCCTCGCTTGAGCTCCGTCAGCCTCAGGAATGTATAGCAGGATTCGCTGTGAGAAGAACCAAACACGCAGCACGCAAGAGACCGTACTTGGACGGTCGCGTGCTATTTCTGAGCTGTAACGTCGGCCTGGCCCAACAGGCCGCTGTGTTCAGGCGCCGCAAGGGCGATGGACTGTAACCTCAGGCAGTGCTGCGTTCCGTTGAAAAAGCTGCGGCAGCAGTTTAATCTAGCAAGTCGGGAAAGCACGTGTAGCAACACAACAGATTCTTCAGAGCGCGCAAACTCTCTATCTCTAATATGCGAGACTTACCAAGTTTCCTGGAACGTTGCTCGCAACGTGCCTCGGTAGCGCAGTAGGTAGCGCGTAAGTCTCATAATCTTAAGGTCGTGAGTTCGATCCTCACCCGGGGCATTTAATTTGCTGTACATCACGGCTGAATTAACGGTGTTGCTGTTGCTAGGGAACGAACTTAATTGTCATTCGTTATCCACAAGGAGTCTACGCTCAGCGTCAAAATTTTTATTTCCAATTATGACAACGTACAACTTTGATCTTTCTCTTAACCTGTTATGAGTAAAATAACGAATAGTCAATTTCGAGCTGTGCGCAAATATGCTGGCAAACAGAGAACAGCAGTGAGTCCAGGTTCAGCACGAAATACGAGAGGAAACGGAGTGAACCTCACGTCATAGCGCAAATCCGGTGTGGTCTAGTGGCGCCGGCACGGTAGCTCAGCGCGCTCGGTCAGAGGGTTAGCTGCCCTCTGTAATTAAAAAAAAACTGAGTTAATGGATCAACAACGAACTGGAACGGGTGTCTTTCGACGTCCTCCCAGAGCAGATACAACGAACGAAAACGAACAAAATGAGATTTAAAAAAAAAAAAAAAAGTGGCTAGGATACCTGGCTTTCACCCAGGAGGCCCGGGTTCGATTCCCGGTACCGGAACGGAAGTTTTTACGCACCCAACGCTCCATGTTTTGGCCTTCCAACGTTCGTTTTTCGCCCTCCTTGCGGAGCTTCAACCGAATGTAATCGGGGAAAACAGGCACATGATGCAATTACTGTCAGCACCGGGGTAAAGGGAGAGGAGGCGCTGGTCAGCTGTTGGGCTGCTACCAGCGTCAGTGGGAAGTCGGTGAAGTCGCCAGTTGCGCCAGAAGCCAGATATTACCGTAGTACGCCTACACACGCGTTCCAGTTATTCACGTTGCTTGCAGCCGCTCCATCCGCAAGAAGCGTGAGCCCGGATAGCTCAGTCGGTAGAGCATTAGGCTTTTAACCTAAGGGTCCAGGGTTCGAGTCCCTGTCCGGGCGAAGATTTTTAACGTTTCCGTAATGGCTCGTCTCGTAGCGATGGTAGCCCTGCCGTAATCAGTGCACGGAGTTCGTTTCCTGTCAAAATTCTGCGCAGACGGGTTTGATTTTTCACGATTCGAGGGACTCTTCAGTTACGAGCAGTCGTGGCCGAGTGGTTAAGGCGTCTGACTAGAAATCAGATTCCCTCTGGGAGCGTAGGTTCGAGTCCTACCGACTGCGTCCGTTTTTTCTTTTTTTGTTTAAGAAGAAGGAGCAGAAAATTTCGCAGTTTGCCTGTCGTTTTGGTACCTCGCCTCTCACAGCCGTTTATAGTGCCTGTCCTTTTGATAAGGGCGAATTCCAAGCGTCAGCTTTCGCGTCAGCCGAGCAAAGTCGGGACAAGTCGGGACATACTACAGGATGGTCTGCGTGGAGTAACGACGACAAAAACGTTAATTTAACAGCACGCGGCTCACATACTATATACGAAAAAACTAGCGTTACTTGCGGTGGCCGGGAATCGAACCCGGATCAACTGCTTGGAAGGCAACTATGCTCACCATTACACCACCACCGCACAGCCGCTCCTCGCGACGCCGCGCTGTGTCGGCTTCCCGCCCGCCAGCAGCGGCCCACGGTGATAGTAGCTGTAGGCGCTTTACGAGCTAGGAGGGTGCATCCACACGCATTCGGGTAGCGCCTCCACGCACGCTGCGTCTTTGGGCGAGACTAGTCGCCGCAGCCGCAAGGTTACTCACACGATAGTGATGAGTGGTCGTTTTAAGGCAGTGTAGTGGAGGACTCCGCGTGTGTAGCACTTTTTTCGGTTTCATCCGACGTCGCTGGGTGGCAATCCCACTTTCCCTGCAGAAAACTGCTCGGGAAGCACGGGCAGCTTGTCGAGCATCGGTGGTTCAGTGGCATGTGCCTCAGTAGTGCAGTAAGCAGCGCGTAAGTCTCATAATCTTAAGGTTTGCCGGCACGATAACTCAGCGTGTTCGGTCTGACAGTTATCTGCCCTCTGTAATAAAAGACTGAGTCAACGATGAACTTGAACGGGCGTCATCGGACGTCCGCCCCCAACAAATGCAACGAACGAAATGAGAAGAAAAAAAAAGTGGTAGAATGCTCGCTTAGCACGCGGGCGGCCCGGGTTCGATTCCCGGCCGATGTATCGTTCTGCTGTTATCGCTATAATGCTGCCGCACCGATTCCTCGCTTGAGCTCCGTCAGCCTCAGGAATGTATAGCAGGATTCGCTGTGAGAAGAACCAAACACGCAGCACGCAAGAGACCGTACTTGGACGGTCGCGTGCTATTTCTGAGCTGTAACGTCGGCCTGGCCCAACAGGCCGCTGTGTTCAGGCGCCGCAAGGGCGATGGACTGTAACCTCAGGCAGTGCTGCGTTCCGTTGAAAAAGCTGCGGCAGCAGTTTAATCTAGCAAGTCGGGAAAGCACGTGTAGCAACACAACAGATTCTTCAGAGCGCGCAAACTCTCTATCTCTAATATGCGAGACTTACCAAGTTTCCTGGAACGTTGCTCGCAACGTGCCTCGGTAGCGCAGTAGGTAGCGCGTAAGTCTCATAATCTTAAGGTCGTGAGTTCGATCCTCACCCGGGGCATTTAATTTGCTGTACATCACGGCTGAATTAACGGTGTTGCTGTTGCTAGGGAACGAACTTAATTGTCATTCGTTATCCACAAGGAGTCTACGCTCAGCGTCAAAATGTTTATTTCCAATTATGACAACGTACAACTTTGATCTTTCTCTTAACCTGTTATGAGTAAAATAACGAATAGTCAATTTCGAGCTGTGCGCAAATATGCTGGCAAACAGAGAACAGCAGTGAGTCCAGGTTCAGCACGAAATACGAGAGGAAACGGAGTGAACCTCACGTCATAGCGCAAATCCGGTGTGGTCTAGTGGCGCCGGCACGGTAGCTCAGCGCGCTCGGTCAGAGGGTTAGCTGCCCTCTGTAATTAAAAAAAAACTGAGTTAATGGATCAACAACGAACTGGAACGGGTGTCTTTCGACGTCCTCCCAGAGCAGATACAACGAACGAAAACGAACAAAATG
Organism: Schistocerca nitens; assembly: GCF_023898315.1. NCBI lineage: Eukaryota > Metazoa > Arthropoda > Insecta > Orthoptera > Acrididae > Schistocerca > Schistocerca nitens. The sequence goes on from NW_026045758.1 coordinate 57,983, forward strand.
AGATTTAAAAAAAAAAAAAAAGTGGCTAGGATACCTGGCTTTCACCCAGGAGGCCCGGGTTCGATTCCCGGTACCGGAACGGAAGTTTTTACGCACCCAACGCTCCATGTTTTGGCCTTCCAACGTTCGTTTTTCGCCCTCCTTGCGGAGCTTCAACCGAATGTAATCGGGGAAAACAGGCACATGATGCAATTACTGTCAGCACCGGGGTAAAGGGAGAGGAGGCGCTGGTCAGCTGTTGGGCTGCTACCAGCGTCAGTGGGAAGTCGGTGAAGTCGCCAGTTGCGCCAGAAGCCAGATATTACCGTAGTACGCCTACACACGCGTTCCAGTTATTCACGTTGCTTGCAGCCGCTCCATCCGCAAGAAGCGTGAGCCCGGATAGCTCAGTCGGTAGAGCATTAGGCTTTTAACCTAAGGGTCCAGGGTTCGAGTCCCTGTCCGGGCGAAGATTTTTAACGTTTCCTAATGGCTCGTCTCGTAGCGATGGTAGCCCTGCCGTAATCAGTGCACGGAGTTCGTTTCCTGTCAAAATTCTGCGCAGACGGGTTTGATTTTTCACGATTCGAGGGACTCTTCAGTTACGAGCAGTCGTGGCCGAGTGGTTAAGGCGTCTGACTAGAAATCAGATTCCCTCTGGGAGCGTAGGTTCGAGTCCTACCGACTGCGTCCGTTTTTTCTTTTTTTGTTTAAGAAGAAGGAGCAGAAAATTTCGCAGTTTGCCTGTCGTTTTGGTACCTCGCCTCTCACAGCCGTTTATAGTGCCTGTCCTTTTGATAAGGGCGAATTCCAAGCGTCAGCTTTCGCGTCAGCCGAGCAAAGTCGGGACAAGTCGGGACATACTACAGGATGGTCTGCGTGGAGTAACGACGACAAAAACGTTAATTTAACAGCACGCGGCTCACATACTATATACGAAAAAACTAGCGTTACTTGCGGTGGCCGGGAATCGAACCCGGATCAACTGCTTGGAAGGCAACTATGCTCACCATTACACCACCACCGCACAGCCGCTCCTCGCGACGCCGCGCTGTGTCGGCTTCCCGCCCGCCAGCAGCGGCCCACGGTGATAGTAGCTGTAGGCGCTTTACGAGCTAGGAGGGTGCATCCACACGCATTCGGGTAGCGCCTCCACGCACGCTGCGTCTTTGGGCGAGACTAGTCGCCGCAGCCGCAAGGTTACTCACACGATAGTGATGAGTGGTCGTTTTAAGGCAGTGTAGTGGAGGACTCCGCGTGTGTAGCACTTTTTTCGGTTTCATCCGACGTCGCTGGGTGGCAATCCCACTTTCCCTGCAGAAAACTGCTCGGGAAGCACGGGCAGCTTGTCGAGCATCGGTGGTTCAGTGGCATGTGCCTCAGTAGTGCAGTAAGCAGCGCGTAAGTCTCATAATCTTAAGGTTTGCCGGCACGATAACTCAGCGTGTTCGGTCTGACAGTTATCTGCCCTCTGTAATAAAAGACTGAGTCAACGATGAACTTGAACGGGCGTCATCGGACGTCCGCCCCCAACAAATGCAACGAACGAAATGAGAAGAAAAAAAAAAGTGGTAGAATGCTCGCTTAGCACGCGGGCGGCCCGGGTTCGATTCCCGGCCGATGTATCGTTCTGCTGTTATCGCTATAATGCTGCCGCACCGATTCCTCGCTTGAGCTCCGTCAGCCTCAGGAATGTATAGCAGGATTCGCTGTGAGAAGAACCAAACACGCAGCACGCAAGAGACCGTACTTGGACGGTCGCGTGCTATTTCTGAGCTGTAACGTCGGCCTGGCCCAACAGGCCGCTGTGTTCAGGCGCCGCAAGGGCGATGGACTGTAACCTCAGGCAGTGCTGCGTTCCGTTGAAAAAGCTGCGGCAGCAGTTTAATCTAGCAAGTCGGGAAAGCACGTGTAGCAACACAACAGATTCTTCAGAGCGCGCAAACTCTCTATCTCTAATATGCGAGACTTACCAAGTTTCCTGGAACGTTGCTCGCAACGTGCCTCGGTAGCGCAGTAGGTAGCGCGTAAGTCTCATAATCTTAAGGTCGTGAGTTCGATCCTCACCCGGGGCATTTAATTTGCTGTACATCACGGCTGAATTAACGGTGTTGCTGTTGCTAGGGAACGAACTTAATTGTCATTCGTTATCCACAAGGAGTCTACGCTCAGCGTCAAAATGTTTATTTCCAATTATGACAACGTACAACTTTGATCTTTCTCTTAACCTGTTATGAGTAAAATAACGAATAGTCAATTTCGAGCTGTGCGCAAATATGCTGGCAAACAGAGAACAGCAGTGAGTCCAGGTTCAGCACGAAATACGAGAGGAAACGGAGTGAACCTCACGTCATAGCGCAAATCCGGTGTGGTCTAGTGGCGCCGGCACGGTAGCTCAGCGCGCTCGGTCAGAGGGTTAGCTGCCCTCTGTAATTAAAAAAAAACTGAGTTAATGGATCAACAACGAACTGGAACGGGTGTCTTTCGACGTCCTCCCAGAGCAGATACAACGAACGAAAACGAACAAAATGAGATTTAAAAAAAAAAAAAAAAGTGGCTAGGATACCTGGCTTTCACCCAGGAGGCCCGGGTTCGATTCCCGGTACCGGAACGGAAGTTTTTACGCACCCAACGCTCCATGTTTTGGCCTTCCAACGTTCGTTTTTCGCCCTCCTTGCGGAGCTTCAACCGAATGTAATCGGGGAAAACAGGCACATGATGCAATTACTGTCAGCACCGGGGTAAAGGGAGAGGAGGCGCTGGTCAGCTGTTGGGCTGCTACCAGCGTCAGTGGGAAGTCGGTGAAGTCGCCAGTTGCGCCAGAAGCCAGATATTACCGTAGTACGCCTACACACGCGTTCCAGTTATTCACGTTGCTTGCAGCCGCTCCATCCGCAAGAAGCGTGAGCCCGGATAGCTCAGTCGGTAGAGCATTAGGCTTTTAACCTAAGGGTCCAGGGTTCGAGTCCCTGTCCGGGCGAAGATTTTTAACGTTTCCGTAATGGCTCGTCTCGTAGCGATGGTAGCCCTGCCGTAATCAGTGCACGGAGTTCGTTTCCTGTCAAAATTCTGCGCAGACGGGTTTGATTTTTCACGATTCGAGGGACTCTTCAGTTACGAGCAGTCGTGGCCGAGTGGTTAAGGCGTCTGACTAGAAATCAGATTCCCTCTGGGAGCGTAGGTTCGAGTCCTACCGACTGCGTCCGTTTTTTCTTTTTTTGTTTAAGAAGAAGGAGCAGAAAATTTCGCAGTTTGCCTGTCGTTTTGGTACCTCGCCTCTCACAGCCGTTTATAGTGCCTGTCCTTTTGATAAGGGCGAATTCCAAGCGTCAGCTTTCGCGTCAGCCGAGCAAAGTCGGGACAAGTCGGGACATACTACAGGATGGTCTGCGTGGAGTAACGACGACAAAAACGTTAATTTAACAGCACGCGGCTCACATACTATATACGAAAAAACTAGCGTTACTTGCGGTGGCCGGGAATCGAACCCGGATCAACTGCTTGGAAGGCAACTATGCTCACCATTACACCACCACCGCACAGCCGCTCCTCGCGACGCCGCGCTGTGTCGGCTTCCCGCCCGCCAGCAGCGGCCCACGGTGATAGTAGCTGTAGGCGCTTTACGAGCTAGGAGGGTGCATCCACACGCATTCGGGTAGCGCCTCCACGCACGCTGCGTCTTTGGGCGAGACTAGTCGCCGCAGCCGCAAGGTTACTCACACGATAGTGATGAGTGGTCGTTTTAAGGCAGTGTAGTGGAGGACTCCGCGTGTGTAGCACTTTTTTCGGTTTCATCCGACGTCGCTGGGTGGCAATCCCACTTTCCCTGCAGAAAACTGCTCGGGAAGCACGGGCAGCTTGTCGAGCATCGGTGGTTCAGTGGCATGTGCCTCAGTAGTGCAGTAAGCAGCGCGTAAGTCTCATAATCTTAAGGTTTGCCGGCACGATAACTCAGCGTGTTCGGTCTGACAGTTATCTGCCCTCTGTAATAAAAGACTGAGTCAACGATGAACTTGAACGGGCGTCATCGGACGTCCGCCCCCAACAAATGCAACGAACGAAATGAGAAGAAAAAAAAAGTGGTAGAATGCTCGCTTAGCACGCGGGCGGCCCGGGTTCGATTCCCGGCCGATGTATCGTTCTGCTGTTATCGCTATAATGCTGCCGCACCGATTCCTCGCTTGAGCTCCGTCAGCCTCAGGAATGTATAGCAGGATTCGCTGTGAGAAGAACCAAACACGCAGCACGCAAGAGACCGTACTTGGACGGTCGCGTGCTATTTCTGAGCTGTAACGTCGGCCTGGCCCAACAGGCCGCTGTGTTCAGGCGCCGCAAGGGCGATGGACTGTAACCTCAGGCAGTGCTGCGTTCCGTTGAAAAAGCTGCGGCAGCAGTTTAATCTAGCAAGTCGGGAAAGCACGTGTAGCAACACAACAGATTCTTCAGAGCGCGCAAACTCTCTATCTCTAATATGCGAGACTTACCAAGTTTCCTGGAACGTTGCTCGCAACGTGCCTCGGTAGCGCAGTAGGTAGCGCGTAAGTCTCATAATCTTAAGGTCGTGAGTTCGATCCTCACCCGGGGCATTTAATTTGCTGTACATCACGGCTGAATTAACGGTGTTGCTGTTGCTAGGGAACGAACTTAATTGTCATTCGTTATCCACAAGGAGTCTACGCTCAGCGTCAAAATGTTTATTTCCAATTATGACAACGTACAACTTTGATCTTTCTCTTAACCTGTTATGAGTAAAATAACGAATAGTCAATTTCGAGCTGTGCGCAAATATGCTGGCAAACAGAGAACAGCAGTGAGTCCAGGTTCAGCACGAAATACGAGAGGAAACGGAGTGAACCTCACGTCATAGCGCAAATCCGGTGTGGTCTAGTGGCGCCGGCACGGTAGCTCAGCGCGCTCGGTCAGAGGGTTAGCTGCCCTCTGTAATTAAAAAAAAACTGAGTTAATGGATCAACAACGAACTGGAACGGGTGTCTTTCGACGTCCTCCCAGAGCAGATACAACGAACGAAAACGAACAAAATGAGATTTAAAAAAAAAAAAAAAAGTGGCTAGGATACCTGGCTTTCACCCAGGAGGCCCGGGTTCGATTCCCGGTACCGGAACGGAAGTTTTTACGCACCCAACGCTCCATGTTTTGGCCTTCCAACGTTCGTTTTTCGCCCTCCTTGCGGAGCTTCAACCGAATGTAATCGGGGAAAACAGGCACATGATGCAATTACTGTCAGCACCGGGGTAAAGGGAGAGGAGGCGCTGGTCACCTGTTGGGCTGCTACCAGCGTCAGTGGGAAGTCGGTGAAGTCGCCAGTTGCGCCAGAAGCCAGATATTACCGTAGTACGCCTACACACGCGTTCCAGTTATTCACGTTGCTTGCAGCCGCTCCATCCGCAAGAAGCGTGAGCCCGGATAGCTCAGTCGGTAGAGCATTAGGCTTTTAACCTAAGGGTCCAGGGTTCGAGTCCCTGTCCGGGCGAAGATTTTTAACGTTTCCGTAATGGCTCGTCTCGTAGCGATGGTAGCCCTGCCGTAATCAGTGCACGGAGTTCGTTTCCTGTCAAAATTCTGCGCAGACGGGTTTGATTTTTCACGATTCGAGGGACTCTTCAGTTACGAGCAGTCGTGGCCGAGTGGTTAAGGCGTCTGACTAGAAATCAGATTCCCTCTGGGAGCGTAGGTTCGAGTCCTACCGACTGCGTCCGTTTTTTCTTTTTTTGTTTAAGAAGAAGGAGCAGAAAATTTCGCAGTTTGCCTGTCGTTTTGGTACCTCGCCTCTCACAGCCGTTTATAGTGCCTGTCCTTTTGATAAGGGCGAATTCCAAGCGTCAGCTTTCGCGTCAGCCGAGCAAAGTCGGGACAAGTCGGGACATACTACAGGATGGTCTGCGTGGAGTAACGACGACAAAAACGTTAATTTAACAGCACGCGGCTCACATACTATATACGAAAAAACTAGCGTTACTTGCGGTGGCCGGGAATCGAACCCGGATCAACTGCTTGGAAGGCAACTATGCTCACCATTACACCACCACCGCACAGCCGCTCCTCGCGACGCCGCGCTGTGTCGGCTTCCCGCCCGCCAGCAGCGGCCCACGGTGATAGTAGCTGTAGGCGCTTTACGAGCTAGGAGGGTGCATCCACACGCATTCGGGTAGCGCCTCCACGCACGCTGCGTCTTTGGGCGAGACTAGTCGCCGCAGCCGCAAGGTTACTCACACGATAGTGATGAGTGGTCGTTTTAAGGCAGTGTAGTGGAGGACTCCGCGTGTGTAGCACTTTTTTCGGTTTCATCCGACGTCGCTGGGTGGCAATCCCACTTTCCCTGCAGAAAACTGCTCGGGAAGCACGGGCAGCTTGTCGAGCATCGGTGGTTCAGTGGCATGTGCCTCAGTAGTGCAGTAAGCAGCGCGTAAGTCTCATAATCTTAAGGTTTGCCGGCACGATAACTCAGCGTGTTCGGTCTGACAGTTATCTGCCCTCTGTAATAAAAGACTGAGTCAACGATGAACTTGAACGGGCGTCATCGGACGTCCGCCCCCAACAAATGCAACGAACGAAATGAGAAGAAAAAAAAAGTGGTAGAATGCTCGCTTAGCACGCGGGCGGCCCGGGTTCGATTCCCGGCCGATGTATCGTTCTGCTGTTATCGCTATAATGCTGCCGCACCGATTCCTCGCTTGAGCTCCGTCAGCCTCAGGAATGTATAGCAGGATTCGCTGTGAGAAGAACCAAACACGCAGCACGCAAGAGACCGTACTTGGACGGTCGCGTGCTATTTCTGAGCTGTAACGTCGGCCTGGCCCAACAGGCCGCTGTGTTCAGGCGCCGCAAGGGCGATGGACTGTAACCTCAGGCAGTGCTGCGTTCCGTTGAAAAAGCTGCGGCAGCAGTTTAATCTAGCAAGTCGGGAAAGCACGTGTAGCAACACAACAGATTCTTCAGAGCGCGCAAACTCTCTATCTCTAATATGCGAGACTTACCAAGTTTCCTGGAACGTTGCTCGCAACGTGCCTCGGTAGCGCAGTAGGTAGCGCGTAAGTCTCATAATCTTAAGGTCGTGAGTTCGATCCTCACCCGGGGCATTTAATTTGCTGTACATCACGGCTGAATTAACGGTGTTGCTGTTGCTAGGGAACGAACTTAATTGTCATTCGTTATCCACAAGGAGTCTACGCTCAGCGTCAAAATTTTTATTTCCAATTATGACAACGTACAACTTTGATCTTTCTCTTAACCTGTTATGAGTAAAATAACGAATAGTCAATTTCGAGCTGTGCGCAAATATGCTGGCAAACAGAGAACAGCAGTGAGTCCAGGTTCAGCACGAAATACGAGAGGAAACGGAGTGAACCTCACGTCATAGCGCAAATCCGGTGTGGTCTAGTGGCGCCGGCACGGTAGCTCAGCGCGCTCGGTCAGAGGGTTAGCTGCCCTCTGTAATTAAAAAAAAACTGAGTTAATGGATCAACAACGAACTGGAACGGGTGTCTTTCGACGTCCTCCCAGAGCAGATACAACGAACGAAAACGAACAAAATGAGATTTAAAAAAAAAAAAAAAAGTGGCTAGGATACCTGGCTTTCACCCAGGAGGCCCGGGTTCGATTCCCGGTACCGGAACGGAAGTTTTTACGCACCCAACGCTCCATGTTTTGGCCTTCCAACGTTCGTTTTTCGCCCTCCTTGCGGAGCTTCAACCGAATGTAATCGGGGAAAACAGGCACATGATGCAATTACTGTCAGCACCGGGGTAAAGGGAGAGGAGGCGCTGGTCAGCTGTTGGGCTGCTACCAGCGTCAGTGGGAAGTCGGTGAAGTCGCCAGTTGCGCCAGAAGCCAGATATTACCGTAGTACGCCTACACACGCGTTCCAGTTATTCACGTTGCTTGCAGCCGCTCCATCCGCAAGAAGCGTGAGCCCGGATAGCTCAGTCGGTAGAGCATTAGGCTTTTAACCTAAGGGTCCAGGGTTCGAGTCCCTGTCCGGGCGAAGATTTTTAACGTTTCCGTAATGGCTCGTCTCGTAGCGATGGTAGCCCTGCCGTAATCAGTGCACGGAGTTCGTTTCCTGTCAAAATTCTGCGCAGACGGGTTTGATTTTTCACGATTCGAGGGACTCTTCAGTTACGAGCAGTCGTGGCCGAGTGGTTAAGGCGTCTGACTAGAAATCAGATTCCCTCTGGGAGCGTAGGTTCGAGTCCTACCGACTGCGTCCGTTTTTTCTTTTTTTGTTTAAGAAGAAGGAGCAGAAAATTTCGCAGTTTGCCTGTCGTTTTGGTACCTCGCCTCTCACAGCCGTTTATAGTGCCTGTCCTTTTGATAAGGGCGAATTCCAAGCGTCAGCTTTCGCGTCAGCCGAGCAAAGTCGGGACAAGTCGGGACATACTACAGGATGGTCTGCGTGGAGTAACGACGACAAAAACGTTAATTTAACAGCACGCGGCTCACATACTATATACGAAAAAACTAGCGTTACTTGCGGTGGCCGGGAATCGAACCCGGATCAACTGCTTGGAAGGCAACTATGCTCACCATTACACCACCACCGCACAGCCGCTCCTCGCGACGCCGCGCTGTGTCGGCTTCCCGCCCGCCAGCAGCGGCCCACGGTGATAGTAGCTGTAGGCGCTTTACGAGCTAGGAGGGTGCATCCACACGCATTCGGGTAGCGCCTCCACGCACGCTGCGTCTTTGGGCGAGACTAGTCGCCGCAGCCGCAAGGTTACTCACACGATAGTGATGAGTGGTCGTTTTAAGGCAGTGTAGTGGAGGACTCCGCGTGTGTAGCACTTTTTTCGGTTTCATCCGACGTCGCTGGGTGGCAATCCCACTTTCCCTGCAGAAAACTGCTCGGGAAGCACGGGCAGCTTGTCGAGCATCGGTGGTTCAGTGGCATGTGCCTCAGTAGTGCAGTAAGCAGCGCGTAAGTCTCATAATCTTAAGGTTTGCCGGCACGATAACTCAGCGTGTTCGGTCTGACAGTTATCTGCCCTCTGTAATAAAAGACTGAGTCAACGATGAACTTGAACGGGCGTCATCGGACGTCCGCCCCCAACAAATGCAACGAACGAAATGAGAAGAAAAAAAAAGTGGTAGAATGCTCGCTTAGCACGCGGGCGGCCCGGGTTCGATTCCCGGCCGATGTATCGTTCTGCTGTTATCGCTATAATGCTGCCGCACCGATTCCTCGCTTGAGCTCCGTCAGCCTCAGGAATGTATAGCAGGATTCGCTGTGAGAAGAACCAAACACGCAGCACGCAAGAGACCGTACTTGGACGGTCGCGTGCTATTTCTGAGCTGTAACGTCGGCCTGGCCCAACAGGCCGCTGTGTTCAGGCGCCGCAAGGGCGATGGACTGTAACCTCAGGCAGTGCTGCGTTCCGTTGAAAAAGCTGCGGCAGCAGTTTAATCTAGCAAGTCGGGAAAGCACGTGTAGCAACACAACAGATTCTTCAGAGCGCGCAAACTCTCTATCTCTAATATGCGAGACTTACCAAGTTTCCTGGAACGTTGCTCGCAACGTGCCTCGGTAGCGCAGTAGGTAGCGCGTAAGTCTCATAATCTTAAGGTCGTGAGTTCGATCCTCACCCGGGGCATTTAATTTGCTGTACATCACGGCTGAATTAACGGTGTTGCTGTTGCTAGGGAACGAACTTAATTGTCATTCGTTATCCACAAGGAGTCTACGCTCAGCGTCAAAATTTTTATTTCCAATTATGACAACGTACAACTTTGATCTTTCTCTTAACCTGTTATGAGTAAAATAACGAATAGTCAATTTCGAGCTGTGCGCAAATATGCTGGCAAACAGAGAACAGCAGTGAGTCCAGGTTCAGCACGAAATACGAGAGGAAACGGAGTGAACCTCACGTCATAGCGCAAATCCGGTGTGGTCTAGTGGCGCCGGCACGGTAGCTCAGCGCGCTCGGTCAGAGGGTTAGCTGCCCTCTGTAATTAAAAAAAAACTGAGTTAATGGATCAACAACGAACTGGAACGGGTGTCTTTCGACGTCCTCCCAGAGCAGATACAACGAACGAAAACGAACAAAATGAGATTTAAAAAAAAAAAAAAAAGTGGCTAGGATACCTGGCTTTCACCCAGGAGGCCCGGGTTCGATTCCCGGTACCGGAACGGAAGTTTTTACGCACCCAACGCTCCATGTTTTGGCCTTCCAACGTTCGTTTTTCGCCCTCCTTGCGGAGCTTCAACCGAATGTAATCGGGGAAAACAGGCACATGATGCAATTACTGTCAGCACCGGGGTAAAGGGAGAGGAGGCGCTGGTCAGCTGTTGGGCTGCTACCAGCGTCAGTGGGAAGTCGGTGAAGTCGCCAGTTGCGCCAGAAGCCAGATATTACCGTAGTACGCCTACACACGCGTTCCAGTTATTCACGTTGCTTGCAGCCGCTCCATCCGCAAGAAGCGTGAGCCCGGATAGCTCAGTCGGTAGAGCATTAGGCTTTTAACCTAAGGGTCCAGGGTTCGAGTCCCTGTCCGGGCGAAGATTTTTAACGTTTCCGTAATGGCTCGTCTCGTAGCGATGGTAGCCCTGCCGTAATCAGTGCACGGAGTTCGTTTCCTGTCAAAATTCTGCGCAGACGGGTTTGATTTTTCACGATTCGAGGGACTCTTCAGTTACGAGCAGTCGTGGCCGAGTGGTTAAGGCGTCTGACTAGAAATCAGATTCCCTCTGGGAGCGTAGGTTCGAGTCCTACCGACTGCGTCCGTTTTTTCTTTTTTTGTTTAAGAAGAAGGAGCAGAAAATTTCGCAGTTTGCCTGTCGTTTTGGTACCTCGCCTCTCACAGCCGTTTATAGTGCCTGTCCTTTTGATAAGGGCGAATTCCAAGCGTCAGCTTTCGCGTCAGCCGAGCAAAGTCGGGACAAGTCGGGACATACTACAGGATGGTCTGCGTGGAGTAACGACGACAAAAACGTTAATTTAACAGCACGCGGCTCACATACTATATACGAAAAAACTAGCGTTACTTGCGGTGGCCGGGAATCGAACCCGGATCAACTGCTTGGAAGGCAACTATGCTCACCATTACACCACCACCGCACAGCCGCTCCTCGCGACGCCGCGCTGTGTCGGCTTCCCGCCCGCCAGCAGCGGCCCACGGTGATAGTAGCTGTAGGCGCTTTACGAGCTAGGAGGGTGCATCCACACGCATTCGGGTAGCGCCTCCACGCACGCTGCGTCTTTGGGCGAGACTAGTCGCCGCAGCCGCAAGGTTACTCACACGATAGTGATGAGTGGTCGTTTTAAGGCAGTGTAGTGGAGGACTCCGCGTGTGTAGCACTTTTTTCGGTTTCATCCGACGTCGCTGGGTGGCAATCCCACTTTCCCTGCAGAAAACTGCTCGGGAAGCACGGGCAGCTTGTCGAGCATCGGTGGTTCAGTGGCATGTGCCTCAGTAGTGCAGTAAGCAGCGCGTAAGTCTCATAATCTTAAGGTTTGCCGGCACGATAACTCAGCGTGTTCGGTCTGACAGTTATCTGCCCTCTGTAATAAAAGACTGAGTCAACGATGAACTTGAACGGGCGTCATCGGACGTCCGCCCCCAACAAATGCAACGAACGAAATGAGAAGAAAAAAAAAGTGGTAGAATGCTCGCTTAGCACGCGGGCGGCCCGGGTTCGATTCCCGGCCGATGTATCGTTCTGCTGTTATCGCTATAATGCTGCCGCACCGATTCCTCGCTTGAGCTCCGTCAGCCTCAGGAATGTATAGCAGGATTCGCTGTGAGAAGAACCAAACACGCAGCACGCAAGAGACCGTACTTGGACGGTCGCGTGCTATTTCTGAGCTGTAACGTCGGCCTGGCCCAACAGGCCGCTGTGTTCAGGCGCCGCAAGGGCGATGGACTGTAACCTCAGGCAGTGCTGCGTTCCGTTGAAAAAGCTGCGGCAGCAGTTTAATCTAGCAAGTCGGGAAAGCACGTGTAGCAACACAACAGATTCTTCAGAGCGCGCAAACTCTCTATCTCTAATATGCGAGACTTACCAAGTTTCCTGGAACGTTGCTCGCAACGTGCCTCGGTAGCGCAGTAGGTAGCGCGTAAGTCTCATAATCTTAAGGTCGTGAGTTCGATCCTCACCCGGGGCATTTAATTTGCTGTACATCACGGCTGAATTAACGGTGTTGCTGTTGCTAGGGAACGAACTTAATTGTCATTCGTTATCCACAAGGAGTCTACGCTCAGCGTCAAAATGTTTATTTCCAATTATGACAACGTACAACTTTGATCTTTCTCTTAACCTGTTATGAGTAAAATAACGAATAGTCAATTTCGAGCTGTGCGCAAATATGCTGGCAAACAGAGAACAGCAGTGAGTCCAGGTTCAGCACGAAATACGAGAGGAAACGGAGTGAACCTCACGTCATAGCGCAAATCCGGTGTGGTCTAGTGGCGCCGGCACGGTAGCTCAGCGCGCTCGGTCAGAGGGTTAGCTGCCCTCTGTAATTAAAAAAAAACTGAGTTAATGGATCAACAACGAACTGGAACGGGTGTCTTTCGACGTCCTCCCAGAGCAGATACAACGAACGAAAACGAACAAAATGAGATTTAAAAAAAAAAAAAAAAGTGGCTAGGATACCTGGCTTTCACCCAGGAGGCCCGGGTTCGATTCCCGGTACCGGAACGGAAGTTTTTACGCACCCAACGCTCCATGTTTTGGCCTTCCAACGTTCGTTTTTCGCCCTCCTTGCGGAGCTTCAACCGAATGTAATCGGGGAAAACAGGCACATGATGCAATTACTGTCAGCACCGGGGTAAAGGGAGAGGAGGCGCTGGTCAGCTGTTGGGCTGCTACCAGCGTCAGTGGGAAGTCGGTGAAGTCGCCAGTTGCGCCAGAAGCCAGATATTACCGTAGTACGCCTACACACGCGTTCCAGTTATTCACGTTGCTTGCAGCCGCTCCATCCGCAAGAAGCGTGAGCCCGGATAGCTCAGTCGGTAGAGCATTAGGCTTTTAACCTAAGGGTCCAGGGTTCGAGTCCCTGTCCGGGCGAAGATTTTTAACGTTTCCGTAATGGCTCGTCTCGTAGCGATGGTAGCCCTGCCGTAATCAGTGCACGGAGTTCGTTTCCTGTCAAAATTCTGCGCAGACGGGTTTGATTTTTCACGATTCGAGGGACTCTTCAGTTACGAGCAGTCGTGGCCGAGTGGTTAAGGCGTCTGACTAGAAATCAGATTCCCTCTGGGAGCGTAGGTTCGAGTCCTACCGACTGCGTCCGTTTTTTCTTTTTTTGTTTAAGAAGAAGGAGCAGAAAATTTCGCAGTTTGCCTGTCGTTTTGGTACCTCGCCTCTCACAGCCGTTTATAGTGCCTGTCCTTTTGATAAGGGCGAATTCCAAGCGTCAGCTTTCGCGTCAGCCGAGCAAAGTCGGGGCAAGTCGGGACATACTACAGGATGGTCTGCGTGGAGTAACGACGACAAAAACGTTAATTTAACAGCACGCGGCTCACATACTATATACGAAAAAACTAGCGTTACTTGCGGTGGCCGGGAATCGAACCCGGATCAACTGCTTGGAAGGCAACTATGCTCACCATTACACCACCACCGCACAGCCGCTCCTCGCGACGCCGCGCTGTGTCGGCTTCCCGCCCGCCAGCAGCGGCCCACGGTGATAGTAGCTGTAGGCGCTTTACGAGCTAGGAGGGTGCATCCACACGCATTCGGGTAGCGCCTCCACGCACGCTGCGTCTTTGGGCGAGACTAGTCGCCGCAGCCGCAAGGTTACTCACACGATAGTGATGAGTGGTCGTTTTAAGGCAGTGTAGTGGAGGACTCCGCGTGTGTAGCACTTTTTTCGGTTTCATCCGACGTCGCTGGGTGGCAATCCCACTTTCCCTGCAGAAAACTGCTCGGGAAGCACGGGCAGCTTGTCGAGCATCGGTGGTTCAGTGGCATGTGCCTCAGTAGTGCAGTAAGCAGCGCGTAAGTCTCATAATCTTAAGGTTTGCCGGCACGATAACTCAGCGTGTTCGGTCTGACAGTTATCTGCCCTCTGTAATAAAAGACTGAGTCAACGATGAACTTGAACGGGCGTCATCGGACGTCCGCCCCCAACAAATGCAACGAACGAAATGAGAAGAAAAAAAAAGTGGTAGAATGCTCGCTTAGCACGCGGGCGGCCCGGGTTCGATTCCCGGCCGATGTATCGTTCTGCTGTTATCGCTATAATGCTGCCGCACCGATTCCTCGCTTGAGCTCCGTCAGCCTCAGGAATGTATAGCAGGATTCGCTGTGAGAAGAACCAAACACGCAGCACGCAAGAGACCGTACTTGGACGGTCGCGTGCTATTTCTGAGCTGTAACGTCGGCCTGGCCCAACAGGCCGCTGTGTTCAGGCGCCGCAAGGGCGATGGACTGTAACCTCAGGCAGTGCTGCGTTCCGTTGAAAAAGCTGCGGCAGCAGTTTAATCTAGCAAGTCGGGAAAGCACGTGTAGCAACACAACAGATTCTTCAGAGCGCGCAAACTCTCTATCTCTAATATGCGAGACTTACCAAGTTTCCTGGAACGTTGCTCGCAACGTGCCTCGGTAGCGCAGTAGGTAGCGCGTAAGTCTCATAATCTTAAGGTCGTGAGTTCGATCCTCACCCGGGGCATTTAATTTGCTGTACATCACGGCTGAATTAACGGTGTTGCTGTTGCTAGGGAACGAACTTAATTGTCATTCGTTATCCACAAGGAGTCTACGCTCAGCGTCAAAATGTTTATTTCCAATTATGACAACGTACAACTTTGATCTTTCTCTTAACCTGTTACGAGTAAAATAACGAATAGTCAATTTCGAGCTGTGCGCAAATATGCTGGCAAACAGAGAACAGCAGTGAGTCCAGGTTCAGCACGAAATACGAGAGGAAACGGAGTGAACCTCACGTCATAGCGCAAATCCGGTGTGGTCTAGTGGCGCCGGCACGGTAGCTCAGCGCGCTCGGTCAGAGGGTTAGCTGCCCTCTGTAATTAAAAAAAAACTGAGTTAATGGATCAACAACGAACTGGAACGGGTGTCTTTCGACGTCCTCCCAGAGCAGATACAACGAACGAAAACGAACAAAATGAGATTTAAAAAAAAAAAAAAAAGTGGCTAGGATACCTGGCTTTCACCCAGGAGGCCCGGGTTCGATTCCCGGTACCGGAACGGAAGTTTTTACGCACCCAACGCTCCATGTTTTGGCCTTCCAACGTTCGTTTTTCGCCCTCCTTGCGGAGCTTCAACCGAATGTAATCGGGGAAAACAGGCACATGATGCAATTACTGTCAGCACCGGGGTAAAGGGAGAGGAGGCGCTGGTCAGCTGTTGGGCTGCTACCAGCGTCAGTGGGAAGTCGGTGAAGTCGCCAGTTGCGCCAGAAGCCAGATATTACCGTAGTACGCCTACACACGCGTTCCAGTTATTCACGTTGCTTGCAGCCGCTCCATCCGCAAGAAGCGTGAGCCCGGATAGCTCAGTCGGTAGAGCATTAGGCTTTTAACCTAAGGGTCCAGGGTTCGAGTCCCTGTCCGGGCGAAGATTTTTAACGTTTCCGTAATGGCTCGTCTCGTAGCGATGGTAGCCCTGCCGTAATCAGTGCACGGAGTTCGTTTCCTGTCAAAATTCTGCGCAGACGGGTTTGATTTTTCACGATTCGAGGGACTCTTCAGTTACGAGCAGTCGTGGCCGAGTGGTTAAGGCGTCTGACTAGAAATCAGATTCCCTCTGGGAGCGTAGGTTCGAGTCCTACCGACTGCGTCCGTTTTTTCTTTTTTTGTTTAAGAAGAAGGAGCAGAAAATTTCGCAGTTTGCCTGTCGTTTTGGTACCTCGCCTCTCACAGCCGTTTATAGTGCCTGTCCTTTTGATAAGGGCGAATTCCAAGCGTCAGCTTTCGCGTCAGCCGAGCAAAGTCGGGACAAGTCGGGACATACTACAGGATGGTCTGCGTGGAGTAACGACGACAAAAACGTTAATTTAACAGCACGCGGCTCACATACTATATACGAAAAAACTAGCGTTACTTGCGGTGGCCGGGAATCGAACCCGGATCAACTGCTTGGAAGGCAACTATGCTCACCATTACACCACCACCGCACAGCCGCTCCTCGCGACGCCGCGCTGTGTCGGCTTCCCGCCCGCCAGCAGCGGCCCACGGTGATAGTAGCTGTAGGCGCTTTACGAGCTAGGAGGGTGCATCCACACGCATTCGGGTAGCGCCTCCACGCACGCTGCGTCTTTGGGCGAGACTAGTCGCCGCAGCCGCAAGGTTACTCACACGATAGTGATGAGTGGTCGTTTTAAGGCAGTGTAGTGGAGGACTCCGCGTGTGTAGCACTTTTTTCGGTTTCATCCGACGTCGCTGGGTGGCAATCCCACTTTCCCTGCAGAAAACTGCTCGGGAAGCACGGGCAGCTTGTCGAGCATCGGTGGTTCAGTGGCATGTGCCTCAGTAGTGCAGTAAGCAGCGCGTAAGTCTCATAATCTTAAGGTTTGCCGGCACGATAACTCAGCGTGTTCGGTCTGACAGTTATCTGCCCTCTGTAATAAAAGACTGAGTCAACGATGAACTTGAACGGGCGTCATCGGACGTCCGCCCCCAACAAATGCAACGAACGAAATGAGAAGAAAAAAAAAGTGGTAGAATGCTCGCTTAGCACGCGGGCGGCCCGGGTTCGATTCCCGGCCGATGTATCGTTCTGCTGTTATCGCTATAATGCTGCCGCACCGATTCCTCGCTTGAGCTCCGTCAGCCTCAGGAATGTATAGCAGGATTCGCTGTGAGAAGAACCAAACACGCAGCACGCAAGAGACCGTACTTGGACGGTCGCGTGCTATTTCTGAGCTGTAACGTCGGCCTGGCCCAACAGGCCGCTGTGTTCAGGCGCCGCAAGGGCGATGGACTGTAACCTCAGGCAGTGCTGCGTTCCGTTGAAAAAGCTGCGGCAGCAGTTTAATCTAGCAAGTCGGGAAAGCACGTGTAGCAACACAACAGATTCTTCAGAGCGCGCAAACTCTCTATCTCTAATATGCGAGACTTACCAAGTTTCCTGGAACGTTGCTCGCAACGTGCCTCGGTAGCGCAGTAGGTAGCGCGTAAGTCTCATAATCTTAAGGTCGTGAGTTCGATCCTCACCCGGGGCATTTAATTTGCTGTACATCACGGCTGAATTAACGGTGTTGCTGTTGCTAGGGAACGAACTTAATTGTCATTCGTTATCCACAAGGAGTCTACGCTCAGCGTCAAAATTTTTATTTCCAATTATGACAACGTACAACTTTGATCTTTCTCTTAACCTGTTACGAGTAAAATAACGAATAGTCAATTTCGAGCTGTGCGCAAATATGCTGGCAAACAGAGAACAGCAGTGAGTCCAGGTTCAGCACGAAATACGAGAGGAAACGGAGTGAACCTCACGTCATAGCGCAAATCCGGTGTGGTCTAGTGGCGCCGGCACGGTAGCTCAGCGCGCTCGGTCAGAGGGTTAGCTGCCCTCTGTAATTAAAAAAAAACTGAGTTAATGGATCAACAACGAACTGGAACGGGTGTCTTTCGACGTCCTCCCAGAGCAGATACAACGAACGAAAACGAACAAAATGAGATTTAAAAAAAAAAAAAAAGTGGCTAGGATACCTGGCTTTCACCCAGGAGGCCCGGGTTCGATTCCCGGTACCGGAACGGAAGTTTTTACGCACCCAACGCTCCATGTTTTGGCCTTCCAACGTTCGTTTTTCGCCCTCCTTGCGGAGCTTCAACCGAATGTAATCGGGGAAAACAGGCACATGATGCAATTACTGTCAGCACCGGGGTAAAGGGAGAGGAGGCGCTGGTCAGCTGTTGGGCTGCTACCAGCGTCAGTGGGAAGTCGGTGAAGTCGCCAGTTGCGCCAGAAGCCAGATATTACCGTAGTACGCCTACACACGCGTTCCAGTTATTCACGTTGCTTGCAGCCGCTCCATCCGCAAGAAGCGTGAGCCCGGATAGCTCAGTCGGTAGAGCATTAGGCTTTTAACCTAAGGGTCCAGGGTTCGAGTCCCTGTCCGGGCGAAGATTTTTAACGTTTCCGTAATGGCTCGTCTCGTAGCGATGGTAGCCCTGCCGTAATCAGTGCACGGAGTTCGTTTCCTGTCAAAATTCTGCGCAGACGGGTTTGATTTTTCACGATTCGAGGGACTCTTCAGTTACGAGCAGTCGTGGCCGAGTGGTTAAGGCGTCTGACTAGAAATCAGATTCCCTCTGGGAGCGTAGGTTCGAGTCCTACCGACTGCGTCCGTTTTTTCTTTTTTTGTTTAAGAAGAAGGAGCAGAAAATTTCGCAGTTTGCCTGTCGTTTTGGTACCTCGCCTCTCACAGCCGTTTATAGTGCCTGTCCTTTTGATAAGGGCGAATTCCAAGCGTCAGCTTTCGCGTCAGCCGAGCAAAGTCGGGACAAGTCGGGACATACTACAGGATGGTCTGCGTGGAGTAACGACGACAAAAACGTTAATTTAACAGCACGCGGCTCACATACTATATACGAAAAAACTAGCGTTACTTGCGGTGGCCGGGAATCGAACCCGGATCAACTGCTTGGAAGGCAACTATGCTCACCATTACACCACCACCGCACAGCCGCTCCTCGCGACGCCGCGCTGTGTCGGCTTCCCGCCCGCCAGCAGCGGCCCACGGTGATAGTAGCTGTAGGCGCTTTACGAGCTAGGAGGGTGCATCCACACGCATTCGGGTAGCGCCTCCACGCACGCTGCGTCTTTGGGCGAGACTAGTCGCCGCAGCCGCAAGGTTACTCACACGATAGTGATGAGTGGTCGTTTTAAGGCAGTGTAGTGGAGGACTCCGCGTGTGTAGCACTTTTTTCGGTTTCATCCGACGTCGCTGGGTGGCAATCCCACTTTCCCTGCAGAAAACTGCTCGGGAAGCACGGGCAGCTTGTCGAGCATCGGTGGTTCAGTGGCATGTGCCTCAGTAGTGCAGTAAGCAGCGCGTAAGTCTCATAATCTTAAGGTTTGCCGGCACGATAACTCAGCGTGTTCGGTCTGACAGTTATCTGCCCTCTGTAATAAAAGACTGAGTCAACGATGAACTTGAACGGGCGTCATCGGACGTCCGCCCCCAACAAATGCAACGAACGAAATGAGAAGAAAAAAAAAGTGGTAGAATGCTCGCTTAGCACGCGGGCGGCCCGGGTTCGATTCCCGGCCGATGTATCGTTCTGCTGTTATCGCTATAATGCTGCCGCACCGATTCCTCGCTTGAGCTCCGTCAGCCTCAGGAATGTATAGCAGGATTCGCTGTGAGAAGAACCAAACACGCAGCACGCAAGAGACCGTACTTGGACGGTCGCGTGCTATTTCTGAGCTGTAACGTCGGCCTGGCCCAACAGGCCGCTGTGTTCAGGCGCCGCAAGGGCGATGGACTGTAACCTCAGGCAGTGCTGCGTTCCGTTGAAAAAGCTGCGGCAGCAGTTTAATCTAGCAAGTCGGGAAAGCACGTGTAGCAACACAACAGATTCTTCAGAGCGCGCAAACTCTCTATCTCTAATATGCGAGACTTACCAAGTTTCCTGGAACGTTGCTCGCAACGTGCCTCGGTAGCGCAGTAGGTAGCGCGTAAGTCTCATAATCTTAAGGTCGTGAGTTCGATCCTCACCCGGGGCATTTAATTTGCTGTACATCACGGCTGAATTAACGGTGTTGCTGTTGCTAGGGAACGAACTTAATTGTCATTCGTTATCCACAAGGAGTCTACGCTCAGCGTCAAAATTTTTATTTCCAATTATGACAACGTACAACTTTGATCTTTCTCTTAACCTGTTACGAGTAAAATAACGAATAGTCAATTTCGAGCTGTGCGCAAATATGCTGGCAAACAGAGAACAGCAGTGAGTCCAGGTTCAGCACGAAATACGAGAGGAAACGGAGTGAACCTCACGTCATAGCGCAAATCCGGTGTGGTCTAGTGGCGCCGGCACGGTAGCTCAGCGCGCTCGGTCAGAGGGTTAGCTGCCCTCTGTAATTAAAAAAAAACTGAGTTAATGGATCAACAACGAACTGGAACGGGTGTCTTTCGACGTCCTCCCAGAGCAGATACAACGAACGAAAACGAACAAAATGAGATTTAAAAAAAAAAAAAAAGTGGCTAGGATACCTGGCTTTCACCCAGGAGGCCCGGGTTCGATTCCCGGTACCGGAACGGAAGTTTTTACGCACCCAACGCTCCATGTTTTGGCCTTCCAACGTTCGTTTTTCGCCCTCCTTGCGGAGCTTCAACCGAATGTAATCGGGGAAAACAGGCACATGATGCAATTACTGTCAGCACCGGGGTAAAGGGAGAGGAGGCGCTGGTCAGCTGTTGGGCTGCTACCAGCGTCAGTGGGAAGTCGGTGAAGTCGCCAGTTGCGCCAGAAGCCAGATATTACCGTAGTACGCCTACACACGCGTTCCAGTTATTCACGTTGCTTGCAGCCGCTCCATCCGCAAGAAGCGTGAGCCCGGATAGCTCAGTCGGTAGAGCATTAGGCTTTTAACCTAAGGGTCCAGGGTTCGAGTCCCTGTCCGGGCGAAGATTTTTAACGTTTCCGTAATGGCTCGTCTCGTAGCGATGGTAGCCCTGCCGTAATCAGTGCACGGAGTTCGTTTCCTGTCAAAATTCTGCGCAGACGGGTTTGATTTTTCACGATTCGAGGGACTCTTCAGTTACGAGCAGTCGTGGCCGAGTGGTTAAGGCGTCTGACTAGAAATCAGATTCCCTCTGGGAGCGTAGGTTCGAGTCCTACCGACTGCGTCCGTTTTTTCTTTTTTTGTTTAAGAAGAAGGAGCAGAAAATTTCGCAGTTTGCCTGTCGTTTTGGTACCTCGCCTCTCACAGCCGTTTATAGTGCCTGTCCTTTTGATAAGGGCGAATTCCAAGCGTCAGCTTTCGCGTCAGCCGAGCAAAGTCGGGGCAAGTCGGGACATACTACAGGATGGTCTGCGTGGAGTAACGACGACAAAAACGTTAATTTAACAGCACGCGGCTCACATACTATATACGAAAAAACTAGCGTTACTTGCGGTGGCCGGGAATCGAACCCGGATCAACTGCTTGGAAGGCAACTATGCTCACCATTACACCACCACCGCACAGCCGCTCCTCGCGACGCCGCGCTGTGTCGGCTTCCCGCCCGCCAGCAGCGGCCCACGGTGATAGTAGCTGTAGGCGCTTTACGAGCTAGGAGGGTGCATCCACACGCATTCGGGTAGCGCCTCCACGCACGCTGCGTCTTTGGGCGAGACTAGTCGCCGCAGCCGCAAGGTTACTCACACGATAGTGATGAGTGGTCGTTTTAAGGCAGTGTAGTGGAGGACTCCGCGTGTGTAGCACTTTTTTCGGTTTCATCCGACGTCGCTGGGTGGCAATCCCACTTTCCCTGCAGAAAACTGCTCGGGAAGCACGGGCAGCTTGTCGAGCATCGGTGGTTCAGTGGCATGTGCCTCAGTAGTGCAGTAAGCAGCGCGTAAGTCTCATAATCTTAAGGTTTGCCGGCACGATAACTCAGCGTGTTCGGTCTGACAGTTATCTGCCCTCTGTAATAAAAGACTGAGTCAACGATGAACTTGAACGGGCGTCATCGGACGTCCGCCCCCAACAAATGCAACGAACGAAATGAGAAGAAAAAAAAAAGTGGTAGAATGCTCGCTTAGCACGCGGGCGGCCCGGGTTCGATTCCCGGCCGATGTATCGTTCTGCTGTTATCGCTATAATGCTGCCGCACCGATTCCTCGCTTGAGCTCCGTCAGCCTCAGGAATGTATAGCAGGATTCGCTGTGAGAAGAACCAAACACGCAGCACGCAAGAGACCGTACTTGGACGGTCGCGTGCTATTTCTGAGCTGTAACGTCGGCCTGGCCCAACAGGCCGCTGTGTTCAGGCGCCGCAAGGGCGATGGACTGTAACCTCAGGCAGTGCTGCGTTCCGTTGAAAAAGCTGCGGCAGCAGTTTAATCTAGCAAGTCGGGAAAGCACGTGTAGCAACACAACAGATTCTTCAGAGCGCGCAAACTCTCTATCTCTAATATGCGAGACTTACCAAGTTTCCTGGAACGTTGCTCGCAACGTGCCTCGGTAGCGCAGTAGGTAGCGCGTAAGTCTCATAATCTTAAGGTCGTGAGTTCGATCCTCACCCGGGGCATTTAATTTGCTGTACATCACGGCTGAATTAACGGTGTTGCTGTTGCTAGGGAACGAACTTAATTGTCATTCGTTATCCACAAGGAGTCTACGCTCAGCGTCAAAATGTTTATTTCCAATTATGACAACGTACAACTTTGATCTTTCTCTTAACCTGTTATGAGTAAAATAACGAATAGTCAATTTCGAGCTGTGCGCAAATATGCTGGCAAACAGAGAACAGCAGTGAGTCCAGGTTCAGCACGAAATACGAGAGGAAACGGAGTGAACCTCACGTCATAGCGCAAATCCGGTGTGGTCTAGTGGCGCCGGCACGGTAGCTCAGCGCGCTCGGTCAGAGGGTTAGCTGCCCTCTGTAATTAAAAAAAAACTGAGTTAATGGATCAACAACGAACTGGAACGGGTGTCTTTCGACGTCCTCCCAGAGCAGATACAACGAACGAAAACGAACAAAATGAGATTTAAAAAAAAAAAAAAAAAAGTGGCTAGGATACCTGGCTTTCACCCAGGAGGCCCGGGTTCGATTCCCGGTACCGGAACGGAAGTTTTTACGCACCCAACGCTCCATGTTTTGGCCTTCCAACGTTCGTTTTTCGCCCTCCTTGCGGAGCTTCAACCGAATGTAATCGGGGAAAACAGGCACATGATGCAATTACTGTCAGCACCGGGGTAAAGGGAGAGGAGGCGCTGGTCAGCTGTTGGGCTGCTACCAGCGTCAGTGGGAAGTCGGTGAAGTCGCCAGTTGCGCCAGAAGCCAGATATTACCGTAGTACGCCTACACACGCGTTCCAGTTATTCACGTTGCTTGCAGCCGCTCCATCCGCAAGAAGCGTGAGCCCGGATAGCTCAGTCGGTAGAGCATTAGGCTTTTAACCTAAGGGTCCAGGGTTCGAGTCCCTGTCCGGGCGAAGATTTTTAACGTTTCCGTAATGGCTCGTCTCGTAGCGATGGTAGCCCTGCCGTAATCAGTGCACGGAGTTCGTTTCCTGTCAAAATTCTGCGCAGACGGGTTTGATTTTTCACGATTCGAGGGACTCTTCAGTTACGAGCAGTCGTGGCCGAGTGGTTAAGGCGTCTGACTAGAAATCAGATTCCCTCTGGCAGCGTAGGTTCGAGTCCTACCGACTGCGTCCGTTTTTTCTTTTTTTGTTTAAGAAGAAGGAGCAGAAAATTTCGCAGTTTGCCTGTCGTTTTGGTACCTCGCCTCTCACAGCCGTTTATAGTGCCTGTCCTTTTGATAAGGGCGAATTCCAAGCGTCAGCTTTCGCGTCAGCCGAGCAAAGTCGGGACAAGTCGGGACATACTACAGGATGGTCTGCGTGGAGTAACGACGACAAAAACGTTAATTTAACAGCACGCGGCTCACATACTATATACGAAAAAACTAGCGTTACTTGCGGTGGCCGGGAATCGAACCCGGATCAACTGCTTGGAAGGCAACTATGCTCACCATTACACCACCACCGCACAGCCGCTCCTCGCGACGCCGCGCTGTGTCGGCTTCCCGCCCGCCAGCAGCGGCCCACGGTGATAGTAGCTGTAGGCGCTTTACGAGCTAGGAGGGTGCATCCACACGCATTCGGGTAGCGCCTCCACGCACGCTGCGTCTTTGGGCGAGACTAGTCGCCGCAGCCGCAAGGTTACTCACACGATAGTGATGAGTGGTCGTTTTAAGGCAGTGTAGTGGAGGACTCCGCGTGTGTAGCACTTTTTTCGGTTTCATCCGACGTCGCTGGGTGGCAATCCCACTTTCCCTGCAGAAAACTGCTCGGGAAGCACGGGCAGCTTGTCGAGCATCGGTGGTTCAGTGGCATGTGCCTCAGTAGTGCAGTAAGCAGCGCGTAAGTCTCATAATCTTAAGGTTTGCCGGCACGATAACTCAGCGTGTTCGGTCTGACAGTTATCTGCCCTCTGTAATAAAAGACTGAGTCAACGATGAACTTGAACGGGCGTCATCGGACGTCCGCCCCCAACAAATGCAACGAACGAAATGAGAAGAAAAAAAAAGTGGTAGAATGCTCGCTTAGCACGCGGGCGGCCCGGGTTCGATTCCCGGCCGATGTATCGTTCTGCTGTTATCGCTATAATGCTGCCGCACCGATTCCTCGCTTGAGCTCCGTCAGCCTCAGGAATGTATAGCAGGATTCGCTGTGAGAAGAACCAAACACGCAGCACGCAAGAGACCGTACTTGGACGGTCGCGTGCTATTTCTGAGCTGTAACGTCGGCCTGGCCCAACAGGCCGCTGTGTTCAGGCGCCGCAAGGGCGATGGACTGTAACCTCAGGCAGTGCTGCGTTCCGTTGAAAAAGCTGCGGCAGCAGTTTAATCTAGCAAGTCGGGAAAGCACGTGTAGCAACACAACAGATTCTTCAGAGCGCGCAAACTCTCTATCTCTAATATGCGAGACTTACCAAGTTTCCTGGAACGTTGCTCGCAACGTGCCTCGGTAGCGCAGTAGGTAGCGCGTAAGTCTCATAATCTTAAGGTCGTGAGTTCGATCCTCACCCGGGGCATTTAATTTGCTGTACATCACGGCTGAATTAACGGTGTTGCTGTTGCTAGGGAACGAACTTAATTGTCATTCGTTATCCACAAGGAGTCTACGCTCAGCGTCAAAATTTTTATTTCCAATTATGACAACGTACAACTTTGATCTTTCTCTTAACCTGTTACGAGTAAAATAACGAATAGTCAATTTCGAGCTGTGCGCAAATATGCTGGCAAACAGAGAACAGCAGTGAGTCCAGGTTCAGCACGAAATACGAGAGGAAACGGAGTGAACCTCACGTCATAGCGCAAATCCGGTGTGGTCTAGTGGCGCCGGCACGGTAGCTCAGCGCGCTCGGTCAGAGGGTTAGCTGCCCTCTGTAATTAAAAAAAAACTGAGTTAATGGATCAACAACGAACTGGAACGGGTGTCTTTCGACGTCCTCCCAGAGCAGATACAACGAACGAAAACGAACAAAATGAGATTTAAAAAAAAAAAAAAAAGTGGCTAGGATACCTGGCTTTCACCCAGGAGGCCCGGGTTCGATTCCCGGTACCGGAACGGAAGTTTTTACGCACCCAACGCTCCATGTTTTGGCCTTCCAACGTTCGTTTTTCGCCCTCCTTGCGGAGCTTCAACCGAATGTAATCGGGGAAAACAGGCACATGATGCAATTACTGTCAGCACCGGGGTAAAGGGAGAGGAGGCGCTGGTCAGCTGTTGGGCTGCTACCAGCGTCAGTGGGAAGTCGGTGAAGTCGCCAGTTGCGCCAGAAGCCAGATATTACCGTAGTACGCCTACACACGCGTTCCAGTTATTCACGTTGCTTGCAGCCGCTCCATCCGCAAGAAGCGTGAGCCCGGATAGCTCAGTCGGTAGAGCATTAGGCTTTTAACCTAAGGGTCCAGGGTTCGAGTCCCTGTCCGGGCGAAGATTTTTAACGTTTCCGTAATGGCTCGTCTCGTAGCGATGGTAGCCCTGCCGTAATCAGTGCACGGAGTTCGTTTCCTGTCAAAATTCTGCGCAGACGGGTTTGATTTTTCACGATTCGAGGGACTCTTCAGTTACGAGCAGTCGTGGCCGAGTGGTTAAGGCGTCTGACTAGAAATCAGATTCCCTCTGGGAGCGTAGGTTCGAGTCCTACCGACTGCGTCCGTTTTTTCTTTTTTTGTTTAAGAAGAAGGAGCAGAAAATTTCGCAGTTTGCCTGTCGTTTTGGTACCTCGCCTCTCACAGCCGTTTATAGTGCCTGTCCTTTTGATAAGGGCGAATTCCAAGCGTCAGCTTTCGCGTCAGCCGAGCAAAGTCGGGGCAAGTCGGGACATACTACAGGATGGTCTGCGTGGAGTAACGACGACAAAAACGTTAATTTAACAGCACGCGGCTCACATACTATATACGAAAAAACTAGCGTTACTTGCGGTGGCCGGGAATCGAACCCGGATCAACTGCTTGGAAGGCAACTATGCTCACCATTACACCACCACCGCACAGCCGCTCCTCGCGACGCCGCGCTGTGTCGGCTTCCCGCCCGCCAGCAGCGGCCCACGGTGATAGTAGCTGTAGGCGCTTTACGAGCTAGGAGGGTGCATCCACACGCATTCGGGTAGCGCCTCCACGCACGCTGCGTCTTTGGGCGAGACTAGTCGCCGCAGCCGCAAGGTTACTCACACGATAGTGATGAGTGGTCGTTTTAAGGCAGTGTAGTGGAGGACTCCGCGTGTGTAGCACTTTTTTCGGTTTCATCCGACGTCGCTGGGTGGCAATCCCACTTTCCCTGCAGAAAACTGCTCGGGAAGCACGGGCAGCTTGTCGAGCATCGGTGGTTCAGTGGCATGTGCCTCAGTAGTGCAGTAAGCAGCGCGTAAGTCTCATAATCTTAAGGTTTGCCGGCACGATAACTCAGCGTGTTCGGTCTGACAGTTATCTGCCCTCTGTAATAAAAGACTGAGTCAACGATGAACTTGAACGGGCGTCATCGGACGTCCGCCCCCAACAAATGCAACGAACGAAATGAGAAGAAAAAAAAAGTGGTAGAATGCTCGCTTAGCACGCGGGCGGCCCGGGTTCGATTCCCGGCCGATGTATCGTTCTGCTGTTATCGCTATAATGCTGCCGCACCGATTCCTCGCTTGAGCTCCGTCAGCCTCAGGAATGTATAGCAGGATTCGCTGTGAGAAGAACCAAACACGCAGCACGCAAGAGACCGTACTTGGACGGTCGCGTGCTATTTCTGAGCTGTAACGTCGGCCTGGCCCAACAGGCCGCTGTGTTCAGGCGCCGCAAGGGCGATGGACTGTAACCTCAGGCAGTGCTGCGTTCCGTTGAAAAAGCTGCGGCAGCAGTTTAATCTAGCAAGTCGGGAAAGCACGTGTAGCAACACAACAGATTCTTCAGAGCGCGCAAACTCTCTATCTCTAATATGCGAGACTTACCAAGTTTCCTGGAACGTTGCTCGCAACGTGCCTCGGTAGCGCAGTAGGTAGCGCGTAAGTCTCATAATCTTAAGGTCGTGAGTTCGATCCTCACCCGGGGCATTTAATTTGCTGTACATCACGGCTGAATTAACGGTGTTGCTGTTGCTAGGGAACGAACTTAATTGTCATTCGTTATCCACAAGGAGTCTACGCTCAGCGTCAAAATGTTTATTTCCAATTATGACAACGTACAACTTTGATCTTTCTCTTAACCTGTTATGAGTAAAATAACGAATAGTCAATTTCGAGCTGTGCGCAAATATGCTGGCAAACAGAGAACAGCAGTGAGTCCAGGTTCAGCACGAAATACGAGAGGAAACGGAGTGAACCTCACGTCATAGCGCAAATCCGGTGTGGTCTAGTGGCGCCGGCACGGTAGCTCAGCGCGCTCGGTCAGAGGGTTAGCTGCCCTCTGTAATTAAAAAAAAACTGAGTTAATGGATCAACAACGAACTGGAACGGGTGTCTTTCGACGTCCTCCCAGAGCAGATACAACGAACGAAAACGAACAAAATGAGATTTAAAAAAAAAAAAAAAAGTGGCTAGGATACCTGGCTTTCACCCAGGAGGCCCGGGTTCGATTCCCGGTACCGGAACGGAAGTTTTTACGCACCCAACGCTCCATGTTTTGGCCTTCCAACGTTCGTTTTTCGCCCTCCTTGCGGAGCTTCAACCGAATGTAATCGGGGAAAACAGGCACATGATGCAATTACTGTCAGCACCGGGGTAAAGGGAGAGGAGGCGCTGGTCAGCTGTTGGGCTGCTACCAGCGTCAGTGGGAAGTCGGTGAAGTCGCCAGTTGCGCCAGAAGCCAGATATTACCGTAGTACGCCTACACACGCGTTCCAGTTATTCACGTTGCTTGCAGCCGCTCCATCCGCAAGAAGCGTGAGCCCGGATAGCTCAGTCGGTAGAGCATTAGGCTTTTAACCTAAGGGTCCAGGGTTCGAGTCCCTGTCCGGGCGAAGATTTTTAACGTTTCCGTAATGGCTCGTCTCGTAGCGATGGTAGCCCTGCCGTAATCAGTGCACGGAGTTCGTTTCCTGTCAAAATTCTGCGCAGACGGGTTTGATTTTTCACGATTCGAGGGACTCTTCAGTTACGAGCAGTCGTGGCCGAGTGGTTAAGGCGTCTGACTAGAAATCAGATTCCCTCTGGGAGCGTAGGTTCGAGTCCTACCGACTGCGTCCGTTTTTTCTTTTTTTGTTTAAGAAGAAGGAGCAGAAAATTTCGCAGTTTGCCTGTCGTTTTGGTACCTCGCCTCTCACAGCCGTTTATAGTGCCTGTCCTTTTGATAAGGGCGAATTCCAAGCGTCAGCTTTCGCGTCAGCCGAGCAAAGTCGGGACAAGTCGGGACATACTACAGGATGGTCTGCGTGGAGTAACGACGACAAAAACGTTAATTTAACAGCACGCGGCTCACATACTATATACGAAAAAACTAGCGTTACTTGCGGTGGCCGGGAATCGAACCCGGATCAACTGCTTGGAAGGCAACTATGCTCACCATTACACCACCACCGCACAGCCGCTCCTCGCGACGCCGCGCTGTGTCGGCTTCCCGCCCGCCAGCAGCGGCCCACGGTGATAGTAGCTGTAGGCGCTTTACGAGCTAGGAGGGTGCATCCACACGCATTCGGGTAGCGCCTCCACGCACGCTGCGTCTTTGGGCGAGACTAGTCGCCGCAGCCGCAGCCGCAAGGTTACTCACACGATAGTGATGAGTGGTCGTTTTAAGGCAGTGTAGTGGAGGACTCCGCGTGTGTAGCACTTTTTTCGGTTTCATCCGACGTCGCTGGGTGGCAATCCCACTTTCCCTGCAGAAAACTGCTCGGGAAGCACGGGCAGCTTGTCGAGCATCGGTGGTTCAGTGGCATGTGCCTCAGTAGTGCAGTAAGCAGCGCGTAAGTCTCATAATCTTAAGGTTTGCCGGCACGATAACTCAGCGTGTTCGGTCTGACAGTTATCTGCCCTCTGTAATAAAAGACTGAGTCAACGATGAACTTGAACGGGCGTCATCGGACGTCCGCCCCCAACAAATGCAACGAACGAAATGAGAAGAAAAAAAAAGTGGTAGAATGCTCGCTTAGCACGCGGGCGGCCCGGGTTCGATTCCCGGCCGATGTATCGTTCTGCTGTTATCGCTATAATGCTGCCGCACCGATTCCTCGCTTGAGCTCCGTCAGCCTCAGGAATGTATAGCAGGATTCGCTGTGAGAAGAACCAAACACGCAGCACGCAAGAGACCGTACTTGGACGGTCGCGTGCTATTTCTGAGCTGTAACGTCGGCCTGGCCCAACAGGCCGCTGTGTTCAGGCGCCGCAAGGGCGATGGACTGTAACCTCAGGCAGTGCTGCGTTCCGTTGAAAAAGCTGCGGCAGCAGTTTAATCTAGCAAGTCGGGAAAGCACGTGTAGCAACACAACAGATTCTTCAGAGCGCGCAAACTCTCTATCTCTAATATGCGAGACTTACCAAGTTTCCTGGAACGTTGCTCGCAACGTGCCTCGGTAGCGCAGTAGGTAGCGCGTAAGTCTCATAATCTTAAGGTCGTGAGTTCGATCCTCACCCGGGGCATTTAATTTGCTGTACATCACGGCTGAATTAACGGTGTTGCTGTTGCTAGGGAACGAACTTAATTGTCATTCGTTATCCACAAGGAGTCTACGCTCAGCGTCAAAATGTTTATTTCCAATTATGACAACGTACAACTTTGATCTTTCTCTTAACCTGTTATGAGTAAAATAACGAATAGTCAATTTCGAGCTGTGCGCAAATATGCTGGCAAACAGAGAACAGCAGTGAGTCCAGGTTCAGCACGAAATACGAGAGGAAACGGAGTGAACCTCACGTCATAGCGCAAATCCGGTGTGGTCTAGTGGCGCCGGCACGGTAGCTCAGCGCGCTCGGTCAGAGGGTTAGCTGCCCTCTGTAATTAAAAAAAAACTGAGTTAATGGATCAACAACGAACTGGAACGGGTGTCTTTCGACGTCCTCCCAGAGCAGATACAACGAACGAAAACGAACAAAATGAGATTTAAAAAAAAAAAAAAAAGTGGCTAGGATACCTGGCTTTCACCCAGGAGGCCCGGGTTCGATTCCCGGTACCGGAACGGAAGTTTTTACGCACCCAACGCTCCATGTTTTGGCCTTCCAACGTTCGTTTTTCGCCCTCCTTGCGGAGCTTCAACCGAATGTAATCGGGGAAAACAGGCACATGATGCAATTACTGTCAGCACCGGGGTAAAGGGAGAGGAGGCGCTGGTCAGCTGTTGGGCTGCTACCAGCGTCAGTGGGAAGTCGGTGAAGTCGCCAGTTGCGCCAGAAGCCAGATATTACCGTAGTACGCCTACACACGCGTTCCAGTTATTCACGTTGCTTGCAGCCGCTCCATCCGCAAGAAGCGTGAGCCCGGATAGCTCAGTCGGTAGAGCATTAGGCTTTTAACCTAAGGGTCCAGGGTTCGAGTCCCTGTCCGGGCGAAGATTTTTAACGTTTCCGTAATGGCTCGTCTCGTAGCGATGGTAGCCCTGCCGTAATCAGTGCACGGAGTTCGTTTCCTGTCAAAATTCTGCGCAGACGGGTTTGATTTTTCACGATTCGAGGGACTCTTCAGTTACGAGCAGTCGTGGCCGAGTGGTTAAGGCGTCTGACTAGAAATCAGATTCCCTCTGGGAGCGTAGGTTCGAGTCCTACCGACTGCGTCCGTTTTTTCTTTTTTTGTTTAAGAAGAAGGAGCAGAAAATTTCGCAGTTTGCCTGTCGTTTTGGTACCTCGCCTCTCACAGCCGTTTATAGTGCCTGTCCTTTTGATAAGGGCGAATTCCAAGCGTCAGCTTTCGCGTCAGCCGAGCAAAGTCGGGACAAGTCGGGACATACTACAGGATGGTCTGCGTGGAGTAACGACGACAAAAACGTTAATTTAACAGCACGCGGCTCACATACTATATACGAAAAAACTAGCGTTACTTGCGGTGGCCGGGAATCGAACCCGGATCAACTGCTTGGAAGGCAACTATGCTCACCATTACACCACCACCGCACAGCCGCTCCTCGCGACGCCGCGCTGTGTCGGCTTCCCGCCCGCCAGCAGCGGCCCACGGTGATAGTAGCTGTAGGCGCTTTACGAGCTAGGAGGGTGCATCCACACGCATTCGGGTAGCGCCTCCACGCACGCTGCGTCTTTGGGCGAGACTAGTCGCCGCAGCCGCAAGGTTACTCACACGATAGTGATGAGTGGTCGTTTTAAGGCAGTGTAGTGGAGGACTCCGCGTGTGTAGCACTTTTTTCGGTTTCATCCGACGTCGCTGGGTGGCAATCCCACTTTCCCTGCAGAAAACTGCTCGGGAAGCACGGGCAGCTTGTCGAGCATCGGTGGTTCAGTGGCATGTGCCTCAGTAGTGCAGTAAGCAGCGCGTAAGTCTCATAATCTTAAGGTTTGCCGGCACGATAACTCAGCGTGTTCGGTCTGACAGTTATCTGCCCTCTGTAATAAAAGACTGAGTCAACGATGAACTTGAACGGGCGTCATCGGACGTCCGCCCCCAACAAATGCAACGAACGAAATGAGAAGAAAAAAAAAGTGGTAGAATGCTCGCTTAGCACGCGGGCGGCCCGGGTTCGATTCCCGGCCGATGTATCGTTCTGCTGTTATCGCTATAATGCTGCCGCACCGATTCCTCGCTTGAGCTCCGTCAGCCTCAGGAATGTATAGCAGGATTCGCTGTGAGAAGAACCAAACACGCAGCACGCAAGAGACCGTACTTGGACGGTCGCGTGCTATTTCTGAGCTGTAACGTCGGCCTGGCCCAACAGGCCGCTGTGTTCAGGCGCCGCAAGGGCGATGGACTGTAACCTCAGGCAGTGCTGCGTTCCGTTGAAAAAGCTGCGGCAGCAGTTTAATCTAGCAAGTCGGGAAAGCACGTGTAGCAACACAACAGATTCTTCAGAGCGCGCAAACTCTCTATCTCTAATATGCGAGACTTACCAAGTTTCCTGGAACGTTGCTCGCAACGTGCCTCGGTAGCGCAGTAGGTAGCGCGTAAGTCTCATAATCTTAAGGTCGTGAGTTCGATCCTCACCCGGGGCATTTAATTTGCTGTACATCACGGCTGAATTAACGGTGTTGCTGTTGCTAGGGAACGAACTTAATTGTCATTCGTTATCCACAAGGAGTCTACGCTCAGCGTCAAAATTTTTATTTCCAATTATGACAACGTACAACTTTGATCTTTCTCTTAACCTGTTACGAGTAAAATAACGAATAGTCAATTTCGAGCTGTGCGCAAATATGCTGGCAAACAGAGAACAGCAGTGAGTCCAGGTTCAGCACGAAATACGAGAGGAAACGGAGTGAACCTCACGTCATAGCGCAAATCCGGTGTGGTCTAGTGGCGCCGGCACGGTAGCTCAGCGCGCTCGGTCAGAGGGTTAGCTGCCCTCTGTAATTAAAAAAAAACTGAGTTAATGGATCAACAACGAACTGGAACGGGTGTCTTTCGACGTCCTCCCAGAGCAGATACAACGAACGAAAACGAACAAAATGAGATTTAAAAAAAAAAAAAAAAGTGGCTAGGATACCTGGCTTTCACCCAGGAGGCCCGGGTTCGATTCCCGGTACCGGAACGGAAGTTTTTACGCACCCAACGCTCCATGTTTTGGCCTTCCAACGTTCGTTTTTCGCCCTCCTTGCGGAGCTTCAACCGAATGTAATCGGGGAAAACAGGCACATGATGCAATTACTGTCAGCACCGGGGTAAAGGGAGAGGAGGCGCTGGTCAGCTGTTGGGCTGCTACCAGCGTCAGTGGGAAGTCGGTGAAGTCGCCAGTTGCGCCAGAAGCCAGATATTACCGTAGTACGCCTACACACGCGTTCCAGTTATTCACGTTGCTTGCAGCCGCTCCATCCGCAAGAAGCGTGAGCCCGGATAGCTCAGTCGGTAGAGCATTAGGCTTTTAACCTAAGGGTCCAGGGTTCGAGTCCCTGTCCGGGCGAAGATTTTTAACGTTTCCGTAATGGCTCGTCTCGTAGCGATGGTAGCCCTGCCGTAATCAGTGCACGGAGTTCGTTTCCTGTCAAAATTCTGCGCAGACGGGTTTGATTTTTCACGATTCGAGGGACTCTTCAGTTACGAGCAGTCGTGGCCGAGTGGTTAAGGCGTCTGACTAGAAATCAGATTCCCTCTGGGAGCGTAGGTTCGAGTCCTACCGACTGCGTCCGTTTTTTCTTTTTTTGTTTAAGAAGAAGGAGCAGAAAATTTCGCAGTTTGCCTGTCGTTTTGGTACCTCGCCTCTCACAGCCGTTTATAGTGCCTGTCCTTTTGATAAGGGCGAATTCCAAGCGTCAGCTTTCGCGTCAGCCGAGCAAAGTCGGGGCAAGTCGGGACATACTACAGGATGGTCTGCGTGGAGTAACGACGACAAAAACGTTAATTTAACAGCACGCGGCTCACATACTATATACGAAAAAACTAGCGTTACTTGCGGTGGCCGGGAATCGAACCCGGATCAACTGCTTGGAAGGCAACTATGCTCACCATTACACCACCACCGCACAGCCGCTCCTCGCGACGCCGCGCTGTGTCGGCTTCCCGCCCGCCAGCAGCGGCCCACGGTGATAGTAGCTGTAGGCGCTTTACGAGCTAGGAGGGTGCATCCACACGCATTCGGGTAGCGCCTCCACGCACGCTGCGTCTTTGGGCGAGACTAGTCGCCGCAGCCGCAAGGTTACTCACACGATAGTGATGAGTGGTCGTTTTAAGGCAGTGTAGTGGAGGACTCCGCGTGTGTAGCACTTTTTTCGGTTTCATCCGACGTCGCTGGGTGGCAATCCCACTTTCCCTGCAGAAAACTGCTCGGGAAGCACGGGCAGCTTGTCGAGCATCGGTGGTTCAGTGGCATGTGCCTCAGTAGTGCAGTAAGCAGCGCGTAAGTCTCATAATCTTAAGGTTTGCCGGCACGATAACTCAGCGTGTTCGGTCTGACAGTTATCTGCCCTCTGTAATAAAAGACTGAGTCAACGATGAACTTGAACGGGCGTCATCGGACGTCCGCCCCCAACAAATGCAACGAACGAAATGAGAAGAAAAAAAAAGTGGTAGAATGCTCGCTTAGCACGCGGGCGGCCCGGGTTCGATTCCCGGCCGATGTATCGTTCTGCTGTTATCGCTATAATGCTGCCGCACCGATTCCTCGCTTGAGCTCCGTCAGCCTCAGGAATGTATAGCAGGATTCGCTGTGAGAAGAACCAAACACGCAGCACGCAAGAGACCGTACTTGGACGGTCGCGTGCTATTTCTGAGCTGTAACGTCGGCCTGGCCCAACAGGCCGCTGTGTTCAGGCGCCGCAAGGGCGATGGACTGTAACCTCAGGCAGTGCTGCGTTCCGTTGAAAAAGCTGCGGCAGCAGTTTAATCTAGCAAGTCGGGAAAGCACGTGTAGCAACACAACAGATTCTTCAGAGCGCGCAAACTCTCTATCTCTAATATGCGAGACTTACCAAGTTTCCTGGAACGATGCTCGCAACGTGCCTCGGTAGCGCAGTAGGTAGCGCGTAAGTCTCATAATCTTAAGGTCGTGAGTTCGATCCTCACCCGGGGCATTTAATTTGCTGTACATCACGGCTGAATTAACGGTGTTGCTGTTGCTAGGGAACGAACTTAATTGTCATTCGTTATCCACAAGGAGTCTACGCTCAGCGTCAAAATTTTTATTTCCAATTATGACAACGTACAACTTTGATCTTTCTCTTAACCTGTTATGAGTAAAATAACGAATAGTCAATTTCGAGCTGTGCGCAAATATGCTGGCAAACAGAGAACAGCAGTGAGTCCAGGTTCAGCACGAAATACGAGAGGAAACGGAGTGAACCTCACGTCATAGCGCAAATCCGGTGTGGTCTAGTGGCGCCGGCACGGTAGCTCAGCGCGCTCGGTCAGAGGGTTAGCTGCCCTCTGTAATTAAAAAAAAACTGAGTTAATGGATCAACAACGAACTGGAACGGGTGTCTTTCGACGTCCTCCCAGAGCAGATACAACGAACGAAAACGAACAAAATGAGATTTAAAAAAAAAAAAAAAAGTGGCTAGGATACCTGGCTTTCACCCAGGAGGCCCGGGTTCGATTCCCGGTACCGGAACGGAAGTTTTTACGCACCCAACGCTCCATGTTTTGGCCTTCCAACGTTCGTTTTTCGCCCTCCTTGCGGAGCTTCAACCGAATGTAATCGGGGAAAACAGGCACATGATGCAATTACTGTCAGCACCGGGGTAAAGGGAGAGGAGGCGCTGGTCAGCTGTTGGGCTGCTACCAGCGTCAGTGGGAAGTCGGTGAAGTCGCCAGTTGCGCCAGAAGCCAGATATTACCGTAGTACGCCTACACACGCGTTCCAGTTATTCACGTTGCTTGCAGCCGCTCCATCCGCAAGAAGCGTGAGCCCGGATAGCTCAGTCGGTAGAGCATTAGGCTTTTAACCTAAGGGTCCAGGGTTCGAGTCCCTGTCCGGGCGAAGATTTTTAACGTTTCCGTAATGGCTCGTCTCGTAGCGATGGTAGCCCTGCCGTAATCAGTGCACGGAGTTCGTTTCCTGTCAAAATTCTGCGCAGACGGGTTTGATTTTTCACGATTCGAGGGACTCTTCAGTTACGAGCAGTCGTGGCCGAGTGGTTAAGGCGTCTGACTAGAAATCAGATTCCCTCTGGGAGCGTAGGTTCGAGTCCTACCGACTGCGTCCGTTTTTTCTTTTTTTGTTTAAGAAGAAGGAGCAGAAAATTTCGCAGTTTGCCTGTCGTTTTGGTACCTCGCCTCTCACAGCCGTTTATAGTGCCTGTCCTTTTGATAAGGGCGAATTCCAAGCGTCAGCTTTCGCGTCAGCCGAGCAAAGTCGGGACAAGT
This sequence comes from Schistocerca nitens, assembly GCF_023898315.1. Classification (NCBI taxonomy): domain Eukaryota; kingdom Metazoa; phylum Arthropoda; class Insecta; order Orthoptera; family Acrididae; genus Schistocerca; species Schistocerca nitens. The sequence continues at coordinate 93,978 of NW_026045758.1, forward strand.
CGGGACATACTACAGGATGGTCTGCGTGGAGTAACGACGACAAAAACGTTAATTTAACAGCACGCGGCTCACATACTATATACGAAAAAACTAGCGTTACTTGCGGTGGCCGGGAATCGAACCCGGATCAACTGCTTGGAAGGCAACTATGCTCACCATTACACCACCACCGCACAGCCGCTCCTCGCGACGCCGCGCTGTGTCGGCTTCCCGCCCGCCAGCAGCGGCCCACGGTGATAGTAGCTGTAGGCGCTTTACGAGCTAGGAGGGTGCATCCACACGCATTCGGGTAGCGCCTCCACGCACGCTGCGTCTTTGGGCGAGACTAGTCGCCGCAGCCGCAAGGTTACTCACACGATAGTGATGAGTGGTCGTTTTAAGGCAGTGTAGTGGAGGACTCCGCGTGTGTAGCACTTTTTTCGGTTTCATCCGACGTCGCTGGGTGGCAATCCCACTTTCCCTGCAGAAAACTGCTCGGGAAGCACGGGCAGCTTGTCGAGCATCGGTGGTTCAGTGGCATGTGCCTCAGTAGTGCAGTAAGCAGCGCGTAAGTCTCATAATCTTAAGGTTTGCCGGCACGATAACTCAGCGTGTTCGGTCTGACAGTTATCTGCCCTCTGTAATAAAAGACTGAGTCAACGATGAACTTGAACGGGCGTCATCGGACGTCCGCCCCCAACAAATGCAACGAACGAAATGAGAAGAAAAAAAAAGTGGTAGAATGCTCGCTTAGCACGCGGGCGGCCCGGGTTCGATTCCCGGCCGATGTATCGTTCTGCTGTTATCGCTATAATGCTGCCGCACCGATTCCTCGCTTGAGCTCCGTCAGCCTCAGGAATGTATAGCAGGATTCGCTGTGAGAAGAACCAAACACGCAGCACGCAAGAGACCGTACTTGGACGGTCGCGTGCTATTTCTGAGCTGTAACGTCGGCCTGGCCCAACAGGCCGCTGTGTTCAGGCGCCGCAAGGGCGATGGACTGTAACCTCAGGCAGTGCTGCGTTCCGTTGAAAAAGCTGCGGCAGCAGTTTAATCTAGCAAGTCGGGAAAGCACGTGTAGCAACACAACAGATTCTTCAGAGCGCGCAAACTCTCTATCTCTAATATGCGAGACTTACCAAGTTTCCTGGAACGTTGCTCGCAACGTGCCTCGGTAGCGCAGTAGGTAGCGCGTAAGTCTCATAATCTTAAGGTCGTGAGTTCGATCCTCACCCGGGGCATTTAATTTGCTGTACATCACGGCTGAATTAACGGTGTTGCTGTTGCTAGGGAACGAACTTAATTGTCATTCGTTATCCACAAGGAGTCTACGCTCAGCGTCAAAATGTTTATTTCCAATTATGACAACGTACAACTTTGATCTTTCTCTTAACCTGTTATGAGTAAAATAACGAATAGTCAATTTCGAGCTGTGCGCAAATATGCTGGCAAACAGAGAACAGCAGTGAGTCCAGGTTCAGCACGAAATACGAGAGGAAACGGAGTGAACCTCACGTCATAGCGCAAATCCGGTGTGGTCTAGTGGCGCCGGCACGGTAGCTCAGCGCGCTCGGTCAGAGGGTTAGCTGCCCTCTGTAATTAAAAAAAAACTGAGTTAATGGATCAACAACGAACTGGAACGGGTGTCTTTCGACGTCCTCCCAGAGCAGATACAACGAACGAAAACGAACAAAATGAGATTTAAAAAAAAAAAAAAAGTGGCTAGGATACCTGGCTTTCACCCAGGAGGCCCGGGTTCGATTCCCGGTACCGGAACGGAAGTTTTTACGCACCCAACGCTCCATGTTTTGGCCTTCCAACGTTCGTTTTTCGCCCTCCTTGCGGAGCTTCAACCGAATGTAATCGGGGAAAACAGGCACATGATGCAATTACTGTCAGCACCGGGGTAAAGGGAGAGGAGGCGCTGGTCAGCTGTTGGGCTGCTACCAGCGTCAGTGGGAAGTCGGTGAAGTCGCCAGTTGCGCCAGAAGCCAGATATTACCGTAGTACGCCTACACACGCGTTCCAGTTATTCACGTTGCTTGCAGCCGCTCCATCCGCAAGAAGCGTGAGCCCGGATAGCTCAGTCGGTAGAGCATTAGGCTTTTAACCTAAGGGTCCAGGGTTCGAGTCCCTGTCCGGGCGAAGATTTTTAACGTTTCCGTAATGGCTCGTCTCGTAGCGATGGTAGCCCTGCCGTAATCAGTGCACGGAGTTCGTTTCCTGTCAAAATTCTGCGCAGACGGGTTTGATTTTTCACGATTCGAGGGACTCTTCAGTTACGAGCAGTCGTGGCCGAGTGGTTAAGGCGTCTGACTAGAAATCAGATTCCCTCTGGGAGCGTAGGTTCGAGTCCTACCGACTGCGTCCGTTTTTTCTTTTTTTGTTTAAGAAGAAGGAGCAGAAAATTTCGCAGTTTGCCTGTCGTTTTGGTACCTCGCCTCTCACAGCCGTTTATAGTGCCTGTCCTTTTGATAAGGGCGAATTCCAAGCGTCAGCTTTCGCGTCAGCCGAGCAAAGTCGGGACAAGTCGGGACATACTACAGGATGGTCTGCGTGGAGTAACGACGACAAAAACGTTAATTTAACAGCACGCGGCTCACATACTATATACGAAAAAACTAGCGTTACTTGCGGTGGCCGGGAATCGAACCCGGATCAACTGCTTGGAAGGCAACTATGCTCACCATTACACCACCACCGCACAGCCGCTCCTCGCGACGCCGCGCTGTGTCGGCTTCCCGCCCGCCAGCAGCGGCCCACGGTGATAGTAGCTGTAGGCGCTTTACGAGCTAGGAGGGTGCATCCACACGCATTCGGGTAGCGCCTCCACGCACGCTGCGTCTTTGGGCGAGACTAGTCGCCGCAGCCGCAAGGTTACTCACACGATAGTGATGAGTGGTCGTTTTAAGGCAGTGTAGTGGAGGACTCCGCGTGTGTAGCACTTTTTTCGGTTTCATCCGACGTCGCTGGGTGGCAATCCCACTTTCCCTGCAGAAAACTGCTCGGGAAGCACGGGCAGCTTGTCGAGCATCGGTGGTTCAGTGGCATGTGCCTCAGTAGTGCAGTAAGCAGCGCGTAAGTCTCATAATCTTAAGGTTTGCCGGCACGATAACTCAGCGTGTTCGGTCTGACAGTTATCTGCCCTCTGTAATAAAAGACTGAGTCAACGATGAACTTGAACGGGCGTCATCGGACGTCCGCCCCCAACAAATGCAACGAACGAAATGAGAAGAAAAAAAAAGTGGTAGAATGCTCGCTTAGCACGCGGGCGGCCCGGGTTCGATTCCCGGCCGATGTATCGTTCTGCTGTTATCGCTATAATGCTGCCGCACCGATTCCTCGCTTGAGCTCCGTCAGCCTCAGGAATGTATAGCAGGATTCGCTGTGAGAAGAACCAAACACGCAGCACGCAAGAGACCGTACTTGGACGGTCGCGTGCTATTTCTGAGCTGTAACGTCGGCCTGGCCCAACAGGCCGCTGTGTTCAGGCGCCGCAAGGGCGATGGACTGTAACCTCAGGCAGTGCTGCGTTCCGTTGAAAAAGCTGCGGCAGCAGTTTAATCTAGCAAGTCGGGAAAGCACGTGTAGCAACACAACAGATTCTTCAGAGCGCGCAAACTCTCTATCTCTAATATGCGAGACTTACCAAGTTTCCTGGAACGTTGCTCGCAACGTGCCTCGGTAGCGCAGTAGGTAGCGCGTAAGTCTCATAATCTTAAGGTCGTGAGTTCGATCCTCACCCGGGGCATTTAATTTGCTGTACATCACGGCTGAATTAACGGTGTTGCTGTTGCTAGGGAACGAACTTAATTGTCATTCGTTATCCACAAGGAGTCTACGCTCAGCGTCAAAATTTTTATTTCCAATTATGACAACGTACAACTTTGATCTTTCTCTTAACCTGTTACGAGTAAAATAACGAATAGTCAATTTCGAGCTGTGCGCAAATATGCTGGCAAACAGAGAACAGCAGTGAGTCCAGGTTCAGCACGAAATACGAGAGGAAACGGAGTGAACCTCACGTCATAGCGCAAATCCGGTGTGGTCTAGTGGCGCCGGCACGGTAGCTCAGCGCGCTCGGTCAGAGGGTTAGCTGCCCTCTGTAATTAAAAAAAAACTGAGTTAATGGATCAACAACGAACTGGAACGGGTGTCTTTCGACGTCCTCCCAGAGCAGATACAACGAACGAAAACGAACAAAATGAGATTTAAAAAAAAAAAAAAAAGTGGCTAGGATACCTGGCTTTCACCCAGGAGGCCCGGGTTCGATTCCCGGTACCGGAACGGAAGTTTTTACGCACCCAACGCTCCATGTTTTGGCCTTCCAACGTTCGTTTTTCGCCCTCCTTGCGGAGCTTCAACCGAATGTAATCGGGGAAAACAGGCACATGATGCAATTACTGTCAGCACCGGGGTAAAGGGAGAGGAGGCGCTGGTCAGCTGTTGGGCTGCTACCAGCGTCAGTGGGAAGTCGGTGAAGTCGCCAGTTGCGCCAGAAGCCAGATATTACCGTAGTACGCCTACACACGCGTTCCAGTTATTCACGTTGCTTGCAGCCGCTCCATCCGCAAGAAGCGTGAGCCCGGATAGCTCAGTCGGTAGAGCATTAGGCTTTTAACCTAAGGGTCCAGGGTTCGAGTCCCTGTCCGGGCGAAGATTTTTAACGTTTCCGTAATGGCTCGTCTCGTAGCGATGGTAGCCCTGCCGTAATCAGTGCACGGAGTTCGTTTCCTGTCAAAATTCTGCGCAGACGGGTTTGATTTTTCACGATTCGAGGGACTCTTCAGTTACGAGCAGTCGTGGCCGAGTGGTTAAGGCGTCTGACTAGAAATCAGATTCCCTCTGGGAGCGTAGGTTCGAGTCCTACCGACTGCGTCCGTTTTTTCTTTTTTTGTTTAAGAAGAAGGAGCAGAAAATTTCGCAGTTTGCCTGTCGTTTTGGTACCTCGCCTCTCACAGCCGTTTATAGTGCCTGTCCTTTTGATAAGGGCGAATTCCAAGCGTCAGCTTTCGCGTCAGCCGAGCAAAGTCGGGGCAAGTCGGGACATACTACAGGATGGTCTGCGTGGAGTAACGACGACAAAAACGTTAATTTAACAGCACGCGGCTCACATACTATATACGAAAAAACTAGCGTTACTTGCGGTGGCCGGGAATCGAACCCGGATCAACTGCTTGGAAGGCAACTATGCTCACCATTACACCACCACCGCACAGCCGCTCCTCGCGACGCCGCGCTGTGTCGGCTTCCCGCCCGCCAGCAGCGGCCCACGGTGATAGTAGCTGTAGGCGCTTTACGAGCTAGGAGGGTGCATCCACACGCATTCGGGTAGCGCCTCCACGCACGCTGCGTCTTTGGGCGAGACTAGTCGCCGCAGCCGCAAGGTTACTCACACGATAGTGATGAGTGGTCGTTTTAAGGCAGTGTAGTGGAGGACTCCGCGTGTGTAGCACTTTTTTCGGTTTCATCCGACGTCGCTGGGTGGCAATCCCACTTTCCCTGCAGAAAACTGCTCGGGAAGCACGGGCAGCTTGTCGAGCATCGGTGGTTCAGTGGCATGTGCCTCAGTAGTGCAGTAAGCAGCGCGTAAGTCTCATAATCTTAAGGTTTGCCGGCACGATAACTCAGCGTGTTCGGTCTGACAGTTATCTGCCCTCTGTAATAAAAGACTGAGTCAACGATGAACTTGAACGGGCGTCATCGGACGTCCGCCCCCAACAAATGCAACGAACGAAATGAGAAGAAAAAAAAAGTGGTAGAATGCTCGCTTAGCACGCGGGCGGCCCGGGTTCGATTCCCGGCCGATGTATCGTTCTGCTGTTATCGCTATAATGCTGCCGCACCGATTCCTCGCTTGAGCTCCGTCAGCCTCAGGAATGTATAGCAGGATTCGCTGTGAGAAGAACCAAACACGCAGCACGCAAGAGACCGTACTTGGACGGTCGCGTGCTATTTCTGAGCTGTAACGTCGGCCTGGCCCAACAGGCCGCTGTGTTCAGGCGCCGCAAGGGCGATGGACTGTAACCTCAGGCAGTGCTGCGTTCCGTTGAAAAAGCTGCGGCAGCAGTTTAATCTAGCAAGTCGGGAAAGCACGTGTAGCAACACAACAGATTCTTCAGAGCGCGCAAACTCTCTATCTCTAATATGCGAGACTTACCAAGTTTCCTGGAACGATGCTCGCAACGTGCCTCGGTAGCGCAGTAGGTAGCGCGTAAGTCTCATAATCTTAAGGTCGTGAGTTCGATCCTCACCCGGGGCATTTAATTTGCTGTACATCACGGCTGAATTAACGGTGTTGCTGTTGCTAGGGAACGAACTTAATTGTCATTCGTTATCCACAAGGAGTCTACGCTCAGCGTCAAAATTTTTATTTCCAATTATGACAACGTACAACTTTGATCTTTCTCTTAACCTGTTATGAGTAAAATAACGAATAGTCAATTTCGAGCTGTGCGCAAATATGCTGGCAAACAGAGAACAGCAGTGAGTCCAGGTTCAGCACGAAATACGAGAGGAAACGGAGTGAACCTCACGTCATAGCGCAAATCCGGTGTGGTCTAGTGGCGCCGGCACGGTAGCTCAGCGCGCTCGGTCAGAGGGTTAGCTGCCCTCTGTAATTAAAAAAAAACTGAGTTAATGGATCAACAACGAACTGGAACGGGTGTCTTTCGACGTCCTCCCAGAGCAGATACAACGAACGAAAACGAACAAAATGAGATTTAAAAAAAAAAAAAAAAGTGGCTAGGATACCTGGCTTTCACCCAGGAGGCCCGGGTTCGATTCCCGGTACCGGAACGGAAGTTTTTACGCACCCAACGCTCCATGTTTTGGCCTTCCAACGTTCGTTTTTCGCCCTCCTTGCGGAGCTTCAACCGAATGTAATCGGGGAAAACAGGCACATGATGCAATTACTGTCAGCACCGGGGTAAAGGGAGAGGAGGCGCTGGTCAGCTGTTGGGCTGCTACCAGCGTCAGTGGGAAGTCGGTGAAGTCGCCAGTTGCGCCAGAAGCCAGATATTACCGTAGTACGCCTACACACGCGTTCCAGTTATTCACGTTGCTTGCAGCCGCTCCATCCGCAAGAAGCGTGAGCCCGGATAGCTCAGTCGGTAGAGCATTAGGCTTTTAACCTAAGGGTCCAGGGTTCGAGTCCCTGTCCGGGCGAAGATTTTTAACGTTTCCGTAATGGCTCGTCTCGTAGCGATGGTAGCCCTGCCGTAATCAGTGCACGGAGTTCGTTTCCTGTCAAAATTCTGCGCAGACGGGTTTGATTTTTCACGATTCGAGGGACTCTTCAGTTACGAGCAGTCGTGGCCGAGTGGTTAAGGCGTCTGACTAGAAATCAGATTCCCTCTGGGAGCGTAGGTTCGAGTCCTACCGACTGCGTCCGTTTTTTCTTTTTTTGTTTAAGAAGAAGGAGCAGAAAATTTCGCAGTTTGCCTGTCGTTTTGGTACCTCGCCTCTCACAGCCGTTTATAGTGCCTGTCCTTTTGATAAGGGCGAATTCCAAGCGTCAGCTTTCGCGTCAGCCGAGCAAAGTCGGGACAAGTCGGGACATACTACAGGATGGTCTGCGTGGAGTAACGACGACAAAAACGTTAATTTAACAGCACGCGGCTCACATACTATATACGAAAAAACTAGCGTTACTTGCGGTGGCCGGGAATCGAACCCGGATCAACTGCTTGGAAGGCAACTATGCTCACCATTACACCACCACCGCACAGCCGCTCCTCGCGACGCCGCGCTGTGTCGGCTTCCCGCCCGCCAGCAGCGGCCCACGGTGATAGTAGCTGTAGGCGCTTTACGAGCTAGGAGGGTGCATCCACACGCATTCGGGTAGCGCCTCCACGCACGCTGCGTCTTTGGGCGAGACTAGTCGCCGCAGCCGCAAGGTTACTCACACGATAGTGATGAGTGGTCGTTTTAAGGCAGTGTAGTGGAGGACTCCGCGTGTGTAGCACTTTTTTCGGTTTCATCCGACGTCGCTGGGTGGCAATCCCACTTTCCCTGCAGAAAACTGCTCGGGAAGCACGGGCAGCTTGTCGAGCATCGGTGGTTCAGTGGCATGTGCCTCAGTAGTGCAGTAAGCAGCGCGTAAGTCTCATAATCTTAAGGTTTGCCGGCACGATAACTCAGCGTGTTCGGTCTGACAGTTATCTGCCCTCTGTAATAAAAGACTGAGTCAACGATGAACTTGAACGGGCGTCATCGGACGTCCGCCCCCAACAAATGCAACGAACGAAATGAGAAGAAAAAAAAAGTGGTAGAATGCTCGCTTAGCACGCGGGCGGCCCGGGTTCGATTCCCGGCCGATGTATCGTTCTGCTGTTATCGCTATAATGCTGCCGCACCGATTCCTCGCTTGAGCTCCGTCAGCCTCAGGAATGTATAGCAGGATTCGCTGTGAGAAGAACCAAACACGCAGCACGCAAGAGACCGTACTTGGACGGTCGCGTGCTATTTCTGAGCTGTAACGTCGGCCTGGCCCAACAGGCCGCTGTGTTCAGGCGCCGCAAGGGCGATGGACTGTAACCTCAGGCAGTGCTGCGTTCCGTTGAAAAAGCTGCGGCAGCAGTTTAATCTAGCAAGTCGGGAAAGCACGTGTAGCAACACAACAGATTCTTCAGAGCGCGCAAACTCTCTATCTCTAATATGCGAGACTTACCAAGTTTCCTGGAACGTTGCTCGCAACGTGCCTCGGTAGCGCAGTAGGTAGCGCGTAAGTCTCATAATCTTAAGGTCGTGAGTTCGATCCTCACCCGGGGCATTTAATTTGCTGTACATCACGGCTGAATTAACGGTGTTGCTGTTGCTAGGGAACGAACTTAATTGTCATTCGTTATCCACAAGGAGTCTACGCTCAGCGTCAAAATGTTTATTTCCAATTATGACAACGTACAACTTTGATCTTTCTCTTAACCTGTTATGAGTAAAATAACGAATAGTCAATTTCGAGCTGTGCGCAAATATGCTGGCAAACAGAGAACAGCAGTGAGTCCAGGTTCAGCACGAAATACGAGAGGAAACGGAGTGAACCTCACGTCATAGCGCAAATCCGGTGTGGTCTAGTGGCGCCGGCACGGTAGCTCAGCGCGCTCGGTCAGAGGGTTAGCTGCCCTCTGTAATTAAAAAAAAACTGAGTTAATGGATCAACAACGAACTGGAACGGGTGTCTTTCGACGTCCTCCCAGAGCAGATACAACGAACGAAAACGAACAAAATGAGATTTAAAAAAAAAAAAAAAAGTGGCTAGGATACCTGGCTTTCACCCAGGAGGCCCGGGTTCGATTCCCGGTACCGGAACGGAAGTTTTTACGCACCCAACGCTCCATGTTTTGGCCTTCCAACGTTCGTTTTTCGCCCTCCTTGCGGAGCTTCAACCGAATGTAATCGGGGAAAACAGGCACATGATGCAATTACTGTCAGCACCGGGGTAAAGGGAGAGGAGGCGCTGGTCAGCTGTTGGGCTGCTACCAGCGTCAGTGGGAAGTCGGTGAAGTCGCCAGTTGCGCCAGAAGCCAGATATTACCGTAGTACGCCTACACACGCGTTCCAGTTATTCACGTTGCTTGCAGCCGCTCCATCCGCAAGAAGCGTGAGCCCGGATAGCTCAGTCGGTAGAGCATTAGGCTTTTAACCTAAGGGTCCAGGGTTCGAGTCCCTGTCCGGGCGAAGATTTTTAACGTTTCCGTAATGGCTCGTCTCGTAGCGATGGTAGCCCTGCCGTAATCAGTGCACGGAGTTCGTTTCCTGTCAAAATTCTGCGCAGACGGGTTTGATTTTTCACGATTCGAGGGACTCTTCAGTTACGAGCAGTCGTGGCCGAGTGGTTAAGGCGTCTGACTAGAAATCAGATTCCCTCTGGGAGCGTAGGTTCGAGTCCTACCGACTGCGTCCGTTTTTTCTTTTTTTGTTTAAGAAGAAGGAGCAGAAAATTTCGCAGTTTGCCTGTCGTTTTGGTACCTCGCCTCTCACAGCCGTTTATAGTGCCTGTCCTTTTGATAAGGGCGAATTCCAAGCGTCAGCTTTCGCGTCAGCCGAGCAAAGTCGGGACAAGTCGGGACATACTACAGGATGGTCTGCGTGGAGTAACGACGACAAAAACGTTAATTTAACAGCACGCGGCTCACATACTATATACGAAAAAACTAGCGTTACTTGCGGTGGCCGGGAATCGAACCCGGATCAACTGCTTGGAAGGCAACTATGCTCACCATTACACCACCACCGCACAGCCGCTCCTCGCGACGCCGCGCTGTGTCGGCTTCCCGCCCGCCAGCAGCGGCCCACGGTGATAGTAGCTGTAGGCGCTTTACGAGCTAGGAGGGTGCATCCACACGCATTCGGGTAGCGCCTCCACGCACGCTGCGTCTTTGGGCGAGACTAGTCGCCGCAGCCGCAAGGTTACTCACACGATAGTGATGAGTGGTCGTTTTAAGGCAGTGTAGTGGAGGACTCCGCGTGTGTAGCACTTTTTTCGGTTTCATCCGACGTCGCTGGGTGGCAATCCCACTTTCCCTGCAGAAAACTGCTCGGGAAGCACGGGCAGCTTGTCGAGCATCGGTGGTTCAGTGGCATGTGCCTCAGTAGTGCAGTAAGCAGCGCGTAAGTCTCATAATCTTAAGGTTTGCCGGCACGATAACTCAGCGTGTTCGGTCTGACAGTTATCTGCCCTCTGTAATAAAAGACTGAGTCAACGATGAACTTGAACGGGCGTCATCGGACGTCCGCCCCCAACAAATGCAACGAACGAAATGAGAAGAAAAAAAAAGTGGTAGAATGCTCGCTTAGCACGCGGGCGGCCCGGGTTCGATTCCCGGCCGATGTATCGTTCTGCTGTTATCGCTATAATGCTGCCGCACCGATTCCTCGCTTGAGCTCCGTCAGCCTCAGGAATGTATAGCAGGATTCGCTGTGAGAAGAACCAAACACGCAGCACGCAAGAGACCGTACTTGGACGGTCGCGTGCTATTTCTGAGCTGTAACGTCGGCCTGGCCCAACAGGCCGCTGTGTTCAGGCGCCGCAAGGGCGATGGACTGTAACCTCAGGCAGTGCTGCGTTCCGTTGAAAAAGCTGCGGCAGCAGTTTAATCTAGCAAGTCGGGAAAGCACGTGTAGCAACACAACAGATTCTTCAGAGCGCGCAAACTCTCTATCTCTAATATGCGAGACTTACCAAGTTTCCTGGAACGTTGCTCGCAACGTGCCTCGGTAGCGCAGTAGGTAGCGCGTAAGTCTCATAATCTTAAGGTCGTGAGTTCGATCCTCACCCGGGGCATTTAATTTGCTGTACATCACGGCTGAATTAACGGTGTTGCTGTTGCTAGGGAACGAACTTAATTGTCATTCGTTATCCACAAGGAGTCTACGCTCAGCGTCAAAATGTTTATTTCCAATTATGACAACGTACAACTTTGATCTTTCTCTTAACCTGTTATGAGTAAAATAACGAATAGTCAATTTCGAGCTGTGCGCAAATATGCTGGCAAACAGAGAACAGCAGTGAGTCCAGGTTCAGCACGAAATACGAGAGGAAACGGAGTGAACCTCACGTCATAGCGCAAATCCGGTGTGGTCTAGTGGCGCCGGCACGGTAGCTCAGCGCGCTCGGTCAGAGGGTTAGCTGCCCTCTGTAATTAAAAAAAAACTGAGTTAATGGATCAACAACGAACTGGAACGGGTGTCTTTCGACGTCCTCCCAGAGCAGATACAACGAACGAAAACGAACAAAATGAGATTTAAAAAAAAAAAAAAAAGTGGCTAGGATACCTGGCTTTCACCCAGGAGGCCCGGGTTCGATTCCCGGTACCGGAACGGAAGTTTTTACGCACCCAACGCTCCATGTTTTGGCCTTCCAACGTTCGTTTTTCGCCCTCCTTGCGGAGCTTCAACCGAATGTAATCGGGGAAAACAGGCACATGATGCAATTACTGTCAGCACCGGGGTAAAGGGAGAGGAGGCGCTGGTCAGCTGTTGGGCTGCTACCAGCGTCAGTGGGAAGTCGGTGAAGTCGCCAGTTGCGCCAGAAGCCAGATATTACCGTAGTACGCCTACACACGCGTTCCAGTTATTCACGTTGCTTGCAGCCGCTCCATCCGCAAGAAGCGTGAGCCCGGATAGCTCAGTCGGTAGAGCATTAGGCTTTTAACCTAAGGGTCCAGGGTTCGAGTCCCTGTCCGGGCGAAGATTTTTAACGTTTCCGTAATGGCTCGTCTCGTAGCGATGGTAGCCCTGCCGTAATCAGTGCACGGAGTTCGTTTCCTGTCAAAATTCTGCGCAGACGGGTTTGATTTTTCACGATTCGAGGAACTCTTCAGTTACGAGCAGTCGTGGCCGAGTGGTTAAGGCGTCTGACTAGAAATCAGATTCCCTCTGGGAGCGTAGGTTCGAGTCCTACCGACTGCGTCCGTTTTTTCTTTTTTTGTTTAAGAAGAAGGAGCAGAAAATTTCGCAGTTTGCCTGTCGTTTTGGTACCTCGCCTCTCACAGCCGTTTATAGTGCCTGTCCTTTTGATAAGGGCGAATTCCAAGCGTCAGCTTTCGCGTCAGCCGAGCAAAGTCGGGACAAGTCGGGACATACTACAGGATGGTCTGCGTGGAGTAACGACGACAAAAACGTTAATTTAACAGCACGCGGCTCACATACTATATACGAAAAAACTAGCGTTACTTGCGGTGGCCGGGAATCGAACCCGGATCAACTGCTTGGAAGGCAACTATGCTCACCATTACACCACCACCGCACAGCCGCTCCTCGCGACGCCGCGCTGTGTCGGCTTCCCGCCCGCCAGCAGCGGCCCACGGTGATAGTAGCTGTAGGCGCTTTACGAGCTAGGAGGGTGCATCCACACGCATTCGGGTAGCGCCTCCACGCACGCTGCGTCTTTGGGCGAGACTAGTCGCCGCAGCCGCAAGGTTACTCACACGATAGTGATGAGTGGTCGTTTTAAGGCAGTGTAGTGGAGGACTCCGCGTGTGTAGCACTTTTTTCGGTTTCATCCGACGTCGCTGGGTGGCAATCCCACTTTCCCTGCAGAAAACTGCTCGGGAAGCACGGGCAGCTTGTCGAGCATCGGTGGTTCAGTGGCATGTGCCTCAGTAGTGCAGTAAGCAGCGCGTAAGTCTCATAATCTTAAGGTTTGCCGGCACGATAACTCAGCGTGTTCGGTCTGACAGTTATCTGCCCTCTGTAATAAAAGACTGAGTCAACGATGAACTTGAACGGGCGTCATCGGACGTCCGCCCCCAACAAATGCAACGAACGAAATGAGAAGAAAAAAAAAGTGGTAGAATGCTCGCTTAGCACGCGGGCGGCCCGGGTTCGATTCCCGGCCGATGTATCGTTCTGCTGTTATCGCTATAATGCTGCCGCACCGATTCCTCGCTTGAGCTCCGTCAGCCTCAGGAATGTATAGCAGGATTCGCTGTGAGAAGAACCAAACACGCAGCACGCAAGAGACCGTACTTGGACGGTCGCGTGCTATTTCTGAGCTGTAACGTCGGCCTGGCCCAACAGGCCGCTGTGTTCAGGCGCCGCAAGGGCGATGGACTGTAACCTCAGGCAGTGCTGCGTTCCGTTGAAAAAGCTGCGGCAGCAGTTTAATCTAGCAAGTCGGGAAAGCACGTGTAGCAACACAACAGATTCTTCAGAGCGCGCAAACTCTCTATCTCTAATATGCGAGACTTACCAAGTTTCCTGGAACGTTGCTCGCAACGTGCCTCGGTAGCGCAGTAGGTAGCGCGTAAGTCTCATAATCTTAAGGTCGTGAGTTCGATCCTCACCCGGGGCATTTAATTTGCTGTACATCACGGCTGAATTAACGGTGTTGCTGTTGCTAGGGAACGAACTTAATTGTCATTCGTTATCCACAAGGAGTCTACGCTCAGCGTCAAAATGTTTATTTCCAATTATGACAACGTACAACTTTGATCTTTCTCTTAACCTGTTATGAGTAAAATAACGAATAGTCAATTTCGAGCTGTGCGCAAATATGCTGGCAAACAGAGAACAGCAGTGAGTCCAGGTTCAGCACGAAATACGAGAGGAAACGGAGTGAACCTCACGTCATAGCGCAAATCCGGTGTGGTCTAGTGGCGCCGGCACGGTAGCTCAGCGCGCTCGGTCAGAGGGTTAGCTGCCCTCTGTAATTAAAAAAAAACTGAGTTAATGGATCAACAACGAACTGGAACGGGTGTCTTTCGACGTCCTCCCAGAGCAGATACAACGAACGAAAACGAACAAAATGAGATTTAAAAAAAAAAAAAAGTGGCTAGGATACCTGGCTTTCACCCAGGAGGCCCGGGTTCGATTCCCGGTACCGGAACGGAAGTTTTTACGCACCCAACGCTCCATGTTTTGGCCTTCCAACGTTCGTTTTTCGCCCTCCTTGCGGAGCTTCAACCGAATGTAATCGGGGAAAACAGGCACATGATGCAATTACTGTCAGCACCGGGGTAAAGGGAGAGGAGGCGCTGGTCAGCTGTTGGGCTGCTACCAGCGTCAGTGGGAAGTCGGTGAAGTCGCCAGTTGCGCCAGAAGCCAGATATTACCGTAGTACGCCTACACACGCGTTCCAGTTATTCACGTTGCTTGCAGCCGCTCCATCCGCAAGAAGCGTGAGCCCGGATAGCTCAGTCGGTAGAGCATTAGGCTTTTAACCTAAGGGTCCAGGGTTCGAGTCCCTGTCCGGGCGAAGATTTTTAACGTTTCCGTAATGGCTCGTCTCGTAGCGATGGTAGCCCTGCCGTAATCAGTGCACGGAGTTCGTTTCCTGTCAAAATTCTGCGCAGACGGGTTTGATTTTTCACGATTCGAGGGACTCTTCAGTTACGAGCAGTCGTGGCCGAGTGGTTAAGGCGTCTGACTAGAAATCAGATTCCCTCTGGGAGCGTAGGTTCGAGTCCTACCGACTGCGTCCGTTTTTTCTTTTTTTGTTTAAGAAGAAGGAGCAGAAAATTTCGCAGTTTGCCTGTCGTTTTGGTACCTCGCCTCTCACAGCCGTTTATAGTGCCTGTCCTTTTGATAAGGGCGAATTCCAAGCGTCAGCTTTCGCGTCAGCCGAGCAAAGTCGGGACAAGTCGGGACATACTACAGGATGGTCTGCGTGGAGTAACGACGACAAAAACGTTAATTTAACAGCACGCGGCTCACATACTATATACGAAAAAACTAGCGTTACTTGCGGTGGCCGGGAATCGAACCCGGATCAACTGCTTGGAAGGCAACTATGCTCACCATTACACCACCACCGCACAGCCGCTCCTCGCGACGCCGCGCTGTGTCGGCTTCCCGCCCGCCAGCAGCGGCCCACGGTGATAGTAGCTGTAGGCGCTTTACGAGCTAGGAGGGTGCATCCACACGCATTCGGGTAGCGCCTCCACGCACGCTGCGTCTTTGGGCGAGACTAGTCGCCGCAGCCGCAAGGTTACTCACACGATAGTGATGAGTGGTCGTTTTAAGGCAGTGTAGTGGAGGACTCCGCGTGTGTAGCACTTTTTTCGGTTTCATCCGACGTCGCTGGGTGGCAATCCCACTTTCCCTGCAGAAAACTGCTCGGGAAGCACGGGCAGCTTGTCGAGCATCGGTGGTTCAGTGGCATGTGCCTCAGTAGTGCAGTAAGCAGCGCGTAAGTCTCATAATCTTAAGGTTTGCCGGCACGATAACTCAGCGTGTTCGGTCTGACAGTTATCTGCCCTCTGTAATAAAAGACTGAGTCAACGATGAACTTGAACGGGCGTCATCGGACGTCCGCCCCCAACAAATGCAACGAACGAAATGAGAAGAAAAAAAAAGTGGTAGAATGCTCGCTTAGCACGCGGGCGGCCCGGGTTCGATTCCCGGCCGATGTATCGTTCTGCTGTTATCGCTATAATGCTGCCGCACCGATTCCTCGCTTGAGCTCCGTCAGCCTCAGGAATGTATAGCAGGATTCGCTGTGAGAAGAACCAAACACGCAGCACGCAAGAGACCGTACTTGGACGGTCGCGTGCTATTTCTGAGCTGTAACGTCGGCCTGGCCCAACAGGCCGCTGTGTTCAGGCGCCGCAAGGGCGATGGACTGTAACCTCAGGCAGTGCTGCGTTCCGTTGAAAAAGCTGCGGCAGCAGTTTAATCTAGCAAGTCGGGAAAGCACGTGTAGCAACACAACAGATTCTTCAGAGCGCGCAAACTCTCTATCTCTAATATGCGAGACTTACCAAGTTTCCTGGAACGTTGCTCGCAACGTGCCTCGGTAGCGCAGTAGGTAGCGCGTAAGTCTCATAATCTTAAGGTCGTGAGTTCGATCCTCACCCGGGGCATTTAATTTGCTGTACATCACGGCTGAATTAACGGTGTTGCTGTTGCTAGGGAACGAACTTAATTGTCATTCGTTATCCACAAGGAGTCTACGCTCAGCGTCAAAATGTTTATTTCCAATTATGACAACGTACAACTTTGATCTTTCTCTTAACCTGTTATGAGTAAAATAACGAATAGTCAATTTCGAGCTGTGCGCAAATATGCTGGCAAACAGAGAACAGCAGTGAGTCCAGGTTCAGCACGAAATACGAGAGGAAACGGAGTGAACCTCACGTCATAGCGCAAATCCGGTGTGGTCTAGTGGCGCCGGCACGGTAGCTCAGCGCGCTCGGTCAGAGGGTTAGCTGCCCTCTGTAATTAAAAAAAAACTGAGTTAATGGATCAACAACGAACTGGAACGGGTGTCTTTCGACGTCCTCCCAGAGCAGATACAACGAACGAAAACGAACAAAATGAGATTTAAAAAAAAAAAAAAAAGTGGCTAGGATACCTGGCTTTCACCCAGGAGGCCCGGGTTCGATTCCCGGTACCGGAACGGAAGTTTTTACGCACCCAACGCTCCATGTTTTGGCCTTCCAACGTTCGTTTTTCGCCCTCCTTGCGGAGCTTCAACCGAATGTAATCGGGGAAAACAGGCACATGATGCAATTACTGTCAGCACCGGGGTAAGGGAGAGGAGGCGCTGGTCAGCTGTTGGGCTGCTACCAGCGTCAGTGGGAAGTCGGTGAAGTCGCCAGTTGCGCCAGAAGCCAGATATTACCGTAGTACGCCTACACACGCGTTCCAGTTATTCACGTTGCTTGCAGCCGCTCCATCCGCAAGAAGCGTAGCCCGGATAGCTCAGTCGGTAGAGCATTAGGCTTTTAACCTAAGGGTCCAGGGTTCGAGTCCCTGTCCGGGCGAAGATTTTTAACGTTTCCGTAATGGCTCGTCTCGTAGCGATGGTAGCCCTGCCGTAATCAGTGCACGGAGTTCGTTTCCTGTCAAAATTCTGCGCAGACGGGTTTGATTTTTCACGATTCGAGGGACTCTTCAGTTACGAGCAGTCGTGGCCGAGTGGTTAAGGCGTCTGACTAGAAATCAGATTCCCTCTGGGAGCGTAGGTTCGAGTCCTACCGACTGCGTCCGTTTTTTCTTTTTTTGTTTAAGAAGAAGGAGCAGAAAATTTCGCAGTTTGCCTGTCGTTTTGGTACCTCGCCTCTCACAGCCGTTTATAGTGCCTGTCCTTTTGATAAGGGCGAATTCCAAGCGTCAGCTTTCGCGTCAGCCGAGCAAAGTCGGGACAAGTCGGGACATACTACAGGATGGTCTGCGTGGAGTAACGACGACAAAAACGTTAATTTAACAGCACGCGGCTCACATACTATATACGAAAAAACTAGCGTTACTTGCGGTGGCCGGGAATCGAACCCGGATCAACTGCTTGGAAGGCAACTATGCTCACCATTACACCACCACCGCACAGCCGCTCCTCGCGACGCCGCGCTGTGTCGGCTTCCCGCCCGCCAGCAGCGGCCCACGGTGATAGTAGCTGTAGGCGCTTTACGAGCTAGGAGGGTGCATCCACACGCATTCGGGTAGCGCCTCCACGCACGCTGCGTCTTTGGGCGAGACTAGTCGCCGCAGCCGCAAGGTTACTCACACGATAGTGATGAGTGGTCGTTTTAAGGCAGTGTAGTGGAGGACTCCGCGTGTGTAGCACTTTTTTCGGTTTCATCCGACGTCGCTGGGTGGCAATCCCACTTTCCCTGCAGAAAACTGCTCGGGAAGCACGGGCAGCTTGTCGAGCATCGGTGGTTCAGTGGCATGTGCCTCAGTAGTGCAGTAAGCAGCGCGTAAGTCTCATAATCTTAAGGTTTGCCGGCACGATAACTCAGCGTGTTCGGTCTGACAGTTATCTGCCCTCTGTAATAAAAGACTGAGTCAACGATGAACTTGAACGGGCGTCATCGGACGTCCGCCCCCAACAAATGCAACGAACGAAATGAGAAGAAAAAAAAAGTGGTAGAATGCTCGCTTAGCACGCGGGCGGCCCGGGTTCGATTCCCGGCCGATGTATCGTTCTGCTGTTATCGCTATAATGCTGCCGCACCGATTCCTCGCTTGAGCTCCGTCAGCCTCAGGAATGTATAGCAGGATTCGCTGTGAGAAGAACCAAACACGCAGCACGCAAGAGACCGTACTTGGACGGTCGCGTGCTATTTCTGAGCTGTAACGTCGGCCTGGCCCAACAGGCCGCTGTGTTCAGGCGCCGCAAGGGCGATGGACTGTAACCTCAGGCAGTGCTGCGTTCCGTTGAAAAAGCTGCGGCAGCAGTTTAATCTAGCAAGTCGGGAAAGCACGTGTAGCAACACAACAGATTCTTCAGAGCGCGCAAACTCTCTATCTCTAATATGCGAGACTTACCAAGTTTCCTGGAACGTTGCTCGCAACGTGCCTCGGTAGCGCAGTAGGTAGCGCGTAAGTCTCATAATCTTAAGGTCGTGAGTTCGATCCTCACCCGGGGCATTTAATTTGCTGTACATCACGGCTGAATTAACGGTGTTGCTGTTGCTAGGGAACGAACTTAATTGTCATTCGTTATCCACAAGGAGTCTACGCTCAGCGTCAAAATGTTTATTTCCAATTATGACAACGTACAACTTTGATCTTTCTCTTAACCTGTTATGAGTAAAATAACGAATAGTCAATTTCGAGCTGTGCGCAAATATGCTGGCAAACAGAGAACAGCAGTGAGTCCAGGTTCAGCACGAAATACGAGAGGAAACGGAGTGAACCTCACGTCATAGCGCAAATCCGGTGTGGTCTAGTGGCGCCGGCACGGTAGCTCAGCGCGCTCGGTCAGAGGGTTAGCTGCCCTCTGTAATTAAAAAAAAACTGAGTTAATGGATCAACAACGAACTGGAACGGGTGTCTTTCGACGTCCTCCCAGAGCAGATACAACGAACGAAAACGAACAAAATGAGATTTAAAAAAAAAAAAAAAAAGTGGCTAGGATACCTGGCTTTCACCCAGGAGGCCCGGGTTCGATTCCCGGTACCGGAACGGAAGTTTTTACGCACCCAACGCTCCATGTTTTGGCCTTCCAACGTTCGTTTTTCGCCCTCCTTGCGGAGCTTCAACCGAATGTAATCGGGGAAAACAGGCACATGATGCAATTACTGTCAGCACCGGGGTAAAGGGAGAGGAGGCGCTGGTCAGCTGTTGGGCTGCTACCAGCGTCAGTGGGAAGTCGGTGAAGTCGCCAGTTGCGCCAGAAGCCAGATATTACCGTAGTACGCCTACACACGCGTTCCAGTTATTCACGTTGCTTGCAGCCGCTCCATCCGCAAGAAGCGTGAGCCCGGATAGCTCAGTCGGTAGAGCATTAGGCTTTTAACCTAAGGGTCCAGGGTTCGAGTCCCTGTCCGGGCGAAGATTTTTAACGTTTCCGTAATGGCTCGTCTCGTAGCGATGGTAGCCCTGCCGTAATCAGTGCACGGAGTTCGTTTCCTGTCAAAATTCTGCGCAGACGGGTTTGATTTTTCACGATTCGAGGAACTCTTCAGTTACGAGCAGTCGTGGCCGAGTGGTTAAGGCGTCTGACTAGAAATCAGATTCCCTCTGGGAGCGTAGGTTCGAGTCCTACCGACTGCGTCCGTTTTTTCTTTTTTTGTTTAAGAAGAAGGAGCAGAAAATTTCGCAGTTTGCCTGTCGTTTTGGTACCTCGCCTCTCACAGCCGTTTATAGTGCCTGTCCTTTTGATAAGGGCGAATTCCAAGCGTCAGCTTTCGCGTCAGCCGAGCAAAGTCGGGACAAGTCGGGACATACTACAGGATGGTCTGCGTGGAGTAACGACGACAAAAACGTTAATTTAACAGCACGCGGCTCACATACTATATACGAAAAAACTAGCGTTACTTGCGGTGGCCGGGAATCGAACCCGGATCAACTGCTTGGAAGGCAACTATGCTCACCATTACACCACCACCGCACAGCCGCTCCTCGCGACGCCGCGCTGTGTCGGCTTCCCGCCCGCCAGCAGCGGCCCACGGTGATAGTAGCTGTAGGCGCTTTACGAGCTAGGAGGGTGCATCCACACGCATTCGGGTAGCGCCTCCACGCACGCTGCGTCTTTGGGCGAGACTAGTCGCCGCAGCCGCAAGGTTACTCACACGATAGTGATGAGTGGTCGTTTTAAGGCAGTGTAGTGGAGGACTCCGCGTGTGTAGCACTTTTTTCGGTTTCATCCGACGTCGCTGGGTGGCAATCCCACTTTCCCTGCAGAAAACTGCTCGGGAAGCACGGGCAGCTTGTCGAGCATCGGTGGTTCAGTGGCATGTGCCTCAGTAGTGCAGTAAGCAGCGCGTAAGTCTCATAATCTTAAGGTTTGCCGGCACGATAACTCAGCGTGTTCGGTCTGACAGTTATCTGCCCTCTGTAATAAAAGACTGAGTCAACGATGAACTTGAACGGGCGTCATCGGACGTCCGCCCCCAACAAATGCAACGAACGAAATGAGAAGAAAAAAAAAGTGGTAGAATGCTCGCTTAGCACGCGGGCGGCCCGGGTTCGATTCCCGGCCGATGTATCGTTCTGCTGTTATCGCTATAATGCTGCCGCACCGATTCCTCGCTTGAGCTCCGTCAGCCTCAGGAATGTATAGCAGGATTCGCTGTGAGAAGAACCAAACACGCAGCACGCAAGAGACCGTACTTGGACGGTCGCGTGCTATTTCTGAGCTGTAACGTCGGCCTGGCCCAACAGGCCGCTGTGTTCAGGCGCCGCAAGGGCGATGGACTGTAACCTCAGGCAGTGCTGCGTTCCGTTGAAAAAGCTGCGGCAGCAGTTTAATCTAGCAAGTCGGGAAAGCACGTGTAGCAACACAACAGATTCTTCAGAGCGCGCAAACTCTCTATCTCTAATATGCGAGACTTACCAAGTTTCCTGGAACGTTGCTCGCAACGTGCCTCGGTAGCGCAGTAGGTAGCGCGTAAGTCTCATAATCTTAAGGTCGTGAGTTCGATCCTCACCCGGGGCATTTAATTTGCTGTACATCACGGCTGAATTAACGGTGTTGCTGTTGCTAGGGAACGAACTTAATTGTCATTCGTTATCCACAAGGAGTCTACGCTCAGCGTCAAAATGTTTATTTCCAATTATGACAACGTACAACTTTGATCTTTCTCTTAACCTGTTATGAGTAAAATAACGAATAGTCAATTTCGAGCTGTGCGCAAATATGCTGGCAAACAGAGAACAGCAGTGAGTCCAGGTTCAGCACGAAATACGAGAGGAAACGGAGTGAACCTCACGTCATAGCGCAAATCCGGTGTGGTCTAGTGGCGCCGGCACGGTAGCTCAGCGCGCTCGGTCAGAGGGTTAGCTGCCCTCTGTAATTAAAAAAAAACTGAGTTAATGGATCAACAACGAACTGGAACGGGTGTCTTTCGACGTCCTCCCAGAGCAGATACAACGAACGAAAACGAACAAAATGAGATTTAAAAAAAAAAAAAAAAAGTGGCTAGGATACCTGGCTTTCACCCAGGAGGCCCGGGTTCGATTCCCGGTACCGGAACGGAAGTTTTTACGCACCCAACGCTCCATGTTTTGGCCTTCCAACGTTCGTTTTTCGCCCTCCTTGCGGAGCTTCAACCGAATGTAATCGGGGAAAACAGGCACATGATGCAATTACTGTCAGCACCGGGGTAAAGGGAGAGGAGGCGCTGGTCAGCTGTTGGGCTGCTACCAGCGTCAGTGGGAAGTCGGTGAAGTCGCCAGTTGCGCCAGAAGCCAGATATTACCGTAGTACGCCTACACACGCGTTCCAGTTATTCACGTTGCTTGCAGCCGCTCCATCCGCAAGAAGCGTGAGCCCGGATAGCTCAGTCGGTAGAGCATTAGGCTTTTAACCTAAGGGTCCAGGGTTCGAGTCCCTGTCCGGGCGAAGATTTTTAACGTTTCCGTAATGGCTCGTCTCGTAGCGATGGTAGCCCTGCCGTAATCAGTGCACGGAGTTCGTTTCCTGTCAAAATTCTGCGCAGACGGGTTTGATTTTTCACGATTCGAGGAACTCTTCAGTTACGAGCAGTCGTGGCCGAGTGGTTAAGGCGTCTGACTAGAAATCAGATTCCCTCTGGGAGCGTAGGTTCGAGTCCTACCGACTGCGTCCGTTTTTTCTTTTTTTGTTTAAGAAGAAGGAGCAGAAAATTTCGCAGTTTGCCTGTCGTTTTGGTACCTCGCCTCTCACAGCCGTTTATAGTGCCTGTCCTTTTGATAAGGGCGAATTCCAAGCGTCAGCTTTCGCGTCAGCCGAGCAAAGTCGGGACAAGTCGGGACATACTACAGGATGGTCTGCGTGGAGTAACGACGACAAAAACGTTAATTTAACAGCACGCGGCTCACATACTATATACGAAAAAACTAGCGTTACTTGCGGTGGCCGGGAATCGAACCCGGATCAACTGCTTGGAAGGCAACTATGCTCACCATTACACCACCACCGCACAGCCGCTCCTCGCGACGCCGCGCTGTGTCGGCTTCCCGCCCGCCAGCAGCGGCCCACGGTGATAGTAGCTGTAGGCGCTTTACGAGCTAGGAGGGTGCATCCACACGCATTCGGGTAGCGCCTCCACGCACGCTGCGTCTTTGGGCGAGACTAGTCGCCGCAGCCGCAAGGTTACTCACACGATAGTGATGAGTGGTCGTTTTAAGGCAGTGTAGTGGAGGACTCCGCGTGTGTAGCACTTTTTTCGGTTTCATCCGACGTCGCTGGGTGGCAATCCCACTTTCCCTGCAGAAAACTGCTCGGGAAGCACGGGCAGCTTGTCGAGCATCGGTGGTTCAGTGGCATGTGCCTCAGTAGTGCAGTAAGCAGCGCGTAAGTCTCATAATCTTAAGGTTTGCCGGCACGATAACTCAGCGTGTTCGGTCTGACAGTTATCTGCCCTCTGTAATAAAAGACTGAGTCAACGATGAACTTGAACGGGCGTCATCGGACGTCCGCCCCCAACAAATGCAACGAACGAAATGAGAAGAAAAAAAAAGTGGTAGAATGCTCGCTTAGCACGCGGGCGGCCCGGGTTCGATTCCCGGCCGATGTATCGTTCTGCTGTTATCGCTATAATGCTGCCGCACCGATTCCTCGCTTGAGCTCCGTCAGCCTCAGGAATGTATAGCAGGATTCGCTGTGAGAAGAACCAAACACGCAGCACGCAAGAGACCGTACTTGGACGGTCGCGTGCTATTTCTGAGCTGTAACGTCGGCCTGGCCCAACAGGCCGCTGTGTTCAGGCGCCGCAAGGGCGATGGACTGTAACCTCAGGCAGTGCTGCGTTCCGTTGAAAAAGCTGCGGCAGCAGTTTAATCTAGCAAGTCGGGAAAGCACGTGTAGCAACACAACAGATTCTTCAGAGCGCGCAAACTCTCTATCTCTAATATGCGAGACTTACCAAGTTTCCTGGAACGTTGCTCGCAACGTGCCTCGGTAGCGCAGTAGGTAGCGCGTAAGTCTCATAATCTTAAGGTCGTGAGTTCGATCCTCACCCGGGGCATTTAATTTGCTGTACATCACGGCTGAATTAACGGTGTTGCTGTTGCTAGGGAACGAACTTAATTGTCATTCGTTATCCACAAGGAGTCTACGCTCAGCGTCAAAATGTTTATTTCCAATTATGACAACGTACAACTTTGATCTTTCTCTTAACCTGTTATGAGTAAAATAACGAATAGTCAATTTCGAGCTGTGCGCAAATATGCTGGCAAACAGAGAACAGCAGTGAGTCCAGGTTCAGCACGAAATACGAGAGGAAACGGAGTGAACCTCACGTCATAGCGCAAATCCGGTGTGGTCTAGTGGCGCCGGCACGGTAGCTCAGCGCGCTCGGTCAGAGGGTTAGCTGCCCTCTGTAATTAAAAAAAAACTGAGTTAATGGATCAACAACGAACTGGAACGGGTGTCTTTCGACGTCCTCCCAGAGCAGATACAACGAACGAAAACGAACAAAATGAGATTTAAAAAAAAAAAAAAAGTGGCTAGGATACCTGGCTTTCACCCAGGAGGCCCGGGTTCGATTCCCGGTACCGGAACGGAAGTTTTTACGCACCCAACGCTCCATGTTTTGGCCTTCCAACGTTCGTTTTTCGCCCTCCTTGCGGAGCTTCAACCGAATGTAATCGGGGAAAACAGGCACATGATGCAATTACTGTCAGCACCGGGGTAAAGGGAGAGGAGGCGCTGGTCAGCTGTTGGGCTGCTACCAGCGTCAGTGGGAAGTCGGTGAAGTCGCCAGTTGCGCCAGAAGCCAGATATTACCGTAGTACGCCTACACACGCGTTCCAGTTATTCACGTTGCTTGCAGCCGCTCCATCCGCAAGAAGCGTGAGCCCGGATAGCTCAGTCGGTAGAGCATTAGGCTTTTAACCTAAGGGTCCAGGGTTCGAGTCCCTGTCCGGGCGAAGATTTTTAACGTTTCCGTAATGGCTCGTCTCGTAGCGATGGTAGCCCTGCCGTAATCAGTGCACGGAGTTCGTTTCCTGTCAAAATTCTGCGCAGACGGGTTTGATTTTTCACGATTCGAGGGACTCTTCAGTTACGAGCAGTCGTGGCCGAGTGGTTAAGGCGTCTGACTAGAAATCAGATTCCCTCTGGGAGCGTAGGTTCGAGTCCTACCGACTGCGTCCGTTTTTTCTTTTTTTGTTTAAGAAGAAGGAGCAGAAAATTTCGCAGTTTGCCTGTCGTTTTGGTACCTCGCCTCTCACAGCCGTTTATAGTGCCTGTCCTTTTGATAAGGGCGAATTCCAAGCGTCAGCTTTCGCGTCAGCCGAGCAAAGTCGGGACAAGTCGGGACATACTACAGGATGGTCTGCGTGGAGTAACGACGACAAAAACGTTAATTTAACAGCACGCGGCTCACATACTATATACGAAAAAACTAGCGTTACTTGCGGTGGCCGGGAATCGAACCCGGATCAACTGCTTGGAAGGCAACTATGCTCACCATTACACCACCACCGCACAGCCGCTCCTCGCGACGCCGCGCTGTGTCGGCTTCCCGCCCGCCAGCAGCGGCCCACGGTGATAGTAGCTGTAGGCGCTTTACGAGCTAGGAGGGTGCATCCACACGCATTCGGGTAGCGCCTCCACGCACGCTGCGTCTTTGGGCGAGACTAGTCGCCGCAGCCGCAAGGTTACTCACACGATAGTGATGAGTGGTCGTTTTAAGGCAGTGTAGTGGAGGACTCCGCGTGTGTAGCACTTTTTTCGGTTTCATCCGACGTCGCTGGGTGGCAATCCCACTTTCCCTGCAGAAAACTGCTCGGGAAGCACGGGCAGCTTGTCGAGCATCGGTGGTTCAGTGGCATGTGCCTCAGTAGTGCAGTAAGCAGCGCGTAAGTCTCATAATCTTAAGGTTTGCCGGCACGATAACTCAGCGTGTTCGGTCTGACAGTTATCTGCCCTCTGTAATAAAAGACTGAGTCAACGATGAACTTGAACGGGCGTCATCGGACGTCCGCCCCCAACAAATGCAACGAACGAAATGAGAAGAAAAAAAAAGTGGTAGAATGCTCGCTTAGCACGCGGGCGGCCCGGGTTCGATTCCCGGCCGATGTATCGTTCTGCTGTTATCGCTATAATGCTGCCGCACCGATTCCTCGCTTGAGCTCCGTCAGCCTCAGGAATGTATAGCAGGATTCGCTGTGAGAAGAACCAAACACGCAGCACGCAAGAGACCGTACTTGGACGGTCGCGTGCTATTTCTGAGCTGTAACGTCGGCCTGGCCCAACAGGCCGCTGTGTTCAGGCGCCGCAAGGGCGATGGACTGTAACCTCAGGCAGTGCTGCGTTCCGTTGAAAAAGCTGCGGCAGCAGTTTAATCTAGCAAGTCGGGAAAGCACGTGTAGCAACACAACAGATTCTTCAGAGCGCGCAAACTCTCTATCTCTAATATGCGAGACTTACCAAGTTTCCTGGAACGTTGCTCGCAACGTGCCTCGGTAGCGCAGTAGGTAGCGCGTAAGTCTCATAATCTTAAGGTCCTGAGTTCGATCCTCACCCGGGGCATTTAATTTGCTGTACATCACGGCTGAATTAACGGTGTTGCTGTTGCTAGGGAACGAACTTAATTGTCATTCGTTATCCACAAGGAGTCTACGCTCAGCGTCAAAATGTTTATTTCCAATTATGACAACGTACAACTTTGATCTTTCTCTTAACCTGTTACGAGTAAAATAACGAATAGTCAATTTCGAGCTGTGCGCAAATATGCTGGCAAACAGAGAACAGCAGTGAGTCCAGGTTCAGCACGAAATACGAGAGGAAACGGAGTGAACCTCACGTCATAGCGCAAATCCGGTGTGGTCTAGTGGCGCCGGCACGGTAGCTCAGCGCGCTCGGTCAGAGGGTTAGCTGCCCTCTGTAATTAAAAAAAAACTGAGTTAATGGATCAACAACGAACTGGAACGGGTGTCTTTCGACGTCCTCCCAGAGCAGATACAACGAACGAAAACGAACAAAATGAGATTTAAAAAAAAAAAAAAAAGTGGCTAGGATACCTGGCTTTCACCCAGGAGGCCCGGGTTCGATTCCCGGTACCGGAACGGAAGTTTTTACGCACCCAACGCTCCATGTTTTGGCCTTCCAACGTTCGTTTTTCGCCCTCCTTGCGGAGCTTCAACCGAATGTAATCGGGGAAAACAGGCACATGATGCAATTACTGTCAGCACCGGGGTAAAGGGAGAGGAGGCGCTGGTCAGCTGTTGGGCTGCTACCAGCGTCAGTGGGAAGTCGGTGAAGTCGCCAGTTGCGCCAGAAGCCAGATATTACCGTAGTACGCCTACACACGCGTTCCAGTTATTCACGTTGCTTGCAGCCGCTCCATCCGCAAGAAGCGTGAGCCCGGATAGCTCAGTCGGTAGAGCATTAGGCTTTTAACCTAAGGGTCCAGGGTTCGAGTCCCTGTCCGGGCGAAGATTTTTAACGTTTCCGTAATGGCTCGTCTCGTAGCGATGGTAGCCCTGCCGTAATCAGTGCACGGAGTTCGTTTCCTGTCAAAATTCTGCGCAGACGGGTTTGATTTTTCACGATTCGAGGGACTCTTCAGTTACGAGCAGTCGTGGCCGAGTGGTTAAGGCGTCTGACTAGAAATCAGATTCCCTCTGGGAGCGTAGGTTCGAGTCCTACCGACTGCGTCCGTTTTTTCTTTTTTTGTTTAAGAAGAAGGAGCAGAAAATTTCGCAGTTTGCCTGTCGTTTTGGTACCTCGCCTCTCACAGCCGTTTATAGTGCCTGTCCTTTTGATAAGGGCGAATTCCAAGCGTCAGCTTTCGCGTCAGCCGAGCAAAGTCGGGACAAGTCGGGACATACTACAGGATGGTCTGCGTGGAGTAACGACGACAAAAACGTTAATTTAACAGCACGCGGCTCACATACTATATACGAAAAAACTAGCGTTACTTGCGGTGGCCGGGAATCGAACCCGGATCAACTGCTTGGAAGGCAACTATGCTCACCATTACACCACCACCGCACAGCCGCTCCTCGCGACGCCGCGCTGTGTCGGCTTCCCGCCCGCCAGCAGCGGCCCACGGTGATAGTAGCTGTAGGCGCTTTACGAGCTAGGAGGGTGCATCCACACGCATTCGGGTAGCGCCTCCACGCACGCTGCGTCTTTGGGCGAGACTAGTCGCCGCAGCCGCAAGGTTACTCACACGATAGTGATGAGTGGTCGTTTTAAGGCAGTGTAGTGGAGGACTCCGCGTGTGTAGCACTTTTTTCGGTTTCATCCGACGTCGCTGGGTGGCAATCCCACTTTCCCTGCAGAAAACTGCTCGGGAAGCACGGGCAGCTTGTCGAGCATCGGTGGTTCAGTGGCATGTGCCTCAGTAGTGCAGTAAGCAGCGCGTAAGTCTCATAATCTTAAGGTTTGCCGGCACGATAACTCAGCGTGTTCGGTCTGACAGTTATCTGCCCTCTGTAATAAAAGACTGAGTCAACGATGAACTTGAACGGGCGTCATCGGACGTCCGCCCCCAACAAATGCAACGAACGAAATGAGAAGAAAAAAAAAGTGGTAGAATGCTCGCTTAGCACGCGGGCGGCCCGGGTTCGATTCCCGGCCGATGTATCGTTCTGCTGTTATCGCTATAATGCTGCCGCACCGATTCCTCGCTTGAGCTCCGTCAGCCTCAGGAATGTATAGCAGGATTCGCTGTGAGAAGAACCAAACACGCAGCACGCAAGAGACCGTACTTGGACGGTCGCGTGCTATTTCTGAGCTGTAACGTCGGCCTGGCCCAACAGGCCGCTGTGTTCAGGCGCCGCAAGGGCGATGGACTGTAACCTCAGGCAGTGCTGCGTTCCGTTGAAAAAGCTGCGGCAGCAGTTTAATCTAGCAAGTCGGGAAAGCACGTGTAGCAACACAACAGATTCTTCAGAGCGCGCAAACTCTCTATCTCTAATATGCGAGACTTACCAAGTTTCCTGGAACGTTGCTCGCAACGTGCCTCGGTAGCGCAGTAGGTAGCGCGTAAGTCTCATAATCTTAAGGTCCTGAGTTCGATCCTCACCCGGGGCATTTAATTTGCTGTACATCACGGCTGAATTAACGGTGTTGCTGTTGCTAGGGAACGAACTTAATTGTCATTCGTTATCCACAAGGAGTCTACGCTCAGCGTCAAAATGTTTATTTCCAATTATGACAACGTACAACTTTGATCTTTCTCTTAACCTGTTACGAGTAAAATAACGAATAGTCAATTTCGAGCTGTGCGCAAATATGCTGGCAAACAGAGAACAGCAGTGAGTCCAGGTTCAGCACGAAATACGAGAGGAAACGGAGTGAACCTCACGTCATAGCGCAAATCCGGTGTGGTCTAGTGGCGCCGGCACGGTAGCTCAGCGCGCTCGGTCAGAGGGTTAGCTGCCCTCTGTAATTAAAAAAAAACTGAGTTAATGGATCAACAACGAACTGGAACGGGTGTCTTTCGACGTCCTCCCAGAGCAGATACAACGAACGAAAACGAACAAAATGAGATTTAAAAAAAAAAAAAAAAGTGGCTAGGATACCTGGCTTTCACCCAGGAGGCCCGGGTTCGATTCCCGGTACCGGAACGGAAGTTTTTACGCACCCAACGCTCCATGTTTTGGCCTTCCAACGTTCGTTTTTCGCCCTCCTTGCGGAGCTTCAACCGAATGTAATCGGGGAAAACAGGCACATGATGCAATTACTGTCAGCACCGGGGTAAAGGGAGAGGAGGCGCTGGTCAGCTGTTGGGCTGCTACCAGCGTCAGTGGGAAGTCGGTGAAGTCGCCAGTTGCGCCAGAAGCCAGATATTACCGTAGTACGCCTACACACGCGTTCCAGTTATTCACGTTGCTTGCAGCCGCTCCATCCGCAAGAAGCGTGAGCCCGGATAGCTCAGTCGGTAGAGCATTAGGCTTTTAACCTAAGGGTCCAGGGTTCGAGTCCCTGTCCGGGCGAAGATTTTTAACGTTTCCGTAATGGCTCGTCTCGTAGCGATGGTAGCCCTGCCGTAATCAGTGCACGGAGTTCGTTTCCTGTCAAAATTCTGCGCAGACGGGTTTGATTTTTCACGATTCGAGGGACTCTTCAGTTACGAGCAGTCGTGGCCGAGTGGTTAAGGCGTCTGACTAGAAATCAGATTCCCTCTGGGAGCGTAGGTTCGAGTCCTACCGACTGCGTCCGTTTTTTCTTTTTTTGTTTAAGAAGAAGGAGCAGAAAATTTCGCAGTTTGCCTGTCGTTTTGGTACCTCGCCTCTCACAGCCGTTTATAGTGCCTGTCCTTTTGATAAGGGCGAATTCCAAGCGTCAGCTTTCGCGTCAGCCGAGCAAAGTCGGGACAAGTCGGGACATACTACAGGATGGTCTGCGTGGAGTAACGACGACAAAAACGTTAATTTAACAGCACGCGGCTCACATACTATATACGAAAAAACTAGCGTTACTTGCGGTGGCCGGGAATCGAACCCGGATCAACTGCTTGGAAGGCAACTATGCTCACCATTACACCACCACCGCACAGCCGCTCCTCGCGACGCCGCGCTGTGTCGGCTTCCCGCCCGCCAGCAGCGGCCCACGGTGATAGTAGCTGTAGGCGCTTTACGAGCTAGGAGGGTGCATCCACACGCATTCGGGTAGCGCCTCCACGCACGCTGCGTCTTTGGGCGAGACTAGTCGCCGCAGCCGCAAGGTTACTCACACGATAGTGATGAGTGGTCGTTTTAAGGCAGTGTAGTGGAGGACTCCGCGTGTGTAGCACTTTTTTCGGTTTCATCCGACGTCGCTGGGTGGCAATCCCACTTTCCCTGCAGAAAACTGCTCGGGAAGCACGGGCAGCTTGTCGAGCATCGGTGGTTCAGTGGCATGTGCCTCAGTAGTGCAGTAAGCAGCGCGTAAGTCTCATAATCTTAAGGTTTGCCGGCACGATAACTCAGCGTGTTCGGTCTGACAGTTATCTGCCCTCTGTAATAAAAGACTGAGTCAACGATGAACTTGAACGGGCGTCATCGGACGTCCGCCCCCAACAAATGCAACGAACGAAATGAGAAGAAAAAAAAAGTGGTAGAATGCTCGCTTAGCACGCGGGCGGCCCGGGTTCGATTCCCGGCCGATGTATCGTTCTGCTGTTATCGCTATAATGCTGCCGCACCGATTCCTCGCTTGAGCTCCGTCAGCCTCAGGAATGTATAGCAGGATTCGCTGTGAGAAGAACCAAACACGCAGCACGCAAGAGACCGTACTTGGACGGTCGCGTGCTATTTCTGAGCTGTAACGTCGGCCTGGCCCAACAGGCCGCTGTGTTCAGGCGCCGCAAGGGCGATGGACTGTAACCTCAGGCAGTGCTGCGTTCCGTTGAAAAAGCTGCGGCAGCAGTTTAATCTAGCAAGTCGGGAAAGCACGTGTAGCAACACAACAGATTCTTCAGAGCGCGCAAACTCTCTATCTCTAATATGCGAGACTTACCAAGTTTCCTGGAACGTTGCTCGCAACGTGCCTCGGTAGCGCAGTAGGTAGCGCGTAAGTCTCATAATCTTAAGGTCGTGAGTTCGATCCTCACCCGGGGCATTTAATTTGCTGTACATCACGGCTGAATTAACGGTGTTGCTGTTGCTAGGGAACGAACTTAATTGTCATTCGTTATCCACAAGGAGTCTACGCTCAGCGTCAAAATGTTTATTTCCAATTATGACAACGTACAACTTTGATCTTTCTCTTAACCTGTTATGAGTAAAATAACGAATAGTCAATTTCGAGCTGTGCGCAAATATGCTGGCAAACAGAGAACAGCAGTGAGTCCAGGTTCAGCACGAAATACGAGAGGAAACGGAGTGAACCTCACGTCATAGCGCAAATCCGGTGTGGTCTAGTGGCGCCGGCACGGTAGCTCAGCGCGCTCGGTCAGAGGGTTAGCTGCCCTCTGTAATTAAAAAAAAACTGAGTTAATGGATCAACAACGAACTGGAACGGGTGTCTTTCGACGTCCTCCCAGAGCAGATACAACGAACGAAAACGAACAAAATGAGATTAAAAAAAAAAAAAAAAAGTGGCTAGGATACCTGGCTTTCACCCAGGAGGCCCGGGTTCGATTCCCGGTACCGGAACGGAAGTTTTTACGCACCCAACGCTCCATGTTTTGGCCTTCCAACGTTCGTTTTTCGCCCTCCTTGCGGAGCTTCAACCGAATGTAATCGGGGAAAACAGGCACATGATGCAATTACTGTCAGCACCGGGGTAAAGGGAGAGGAGGCGCTGGTCAGCTGTTGGGCTGCTACCAGCGTCAGTGGGAAGTCGGTGAAGTCGCCAGTTGCGCCAGAAGCCAGATATTACCGTAGTACGCCTACACACGCGTTCCAGTTATTCACGTTGCTTGCAGCCGCTCCATCCGCAAGAAGCGTGAGCCCGGATAGCTCAGTCGGTAGAGCATTAGGCTTTTAACCTAAGGGTCCAGGGTTCGAGTCCCTGTCCGGGCGAAGATTTTTAACGTTTCCGTAATGGCTCGTCTCGTAGCGATGGTAGCCCTGCCGTAATCAGTGCACGGAGTTCGTTTCCTGTCAAAATTCTGCGCAGACGGGTTTGATTTTTCACGATTCGAGGGACTCTTCAGTTACGAGCAGTCGTGGCCGAGTGGTTAAGGCGTCTGACTAGAAATCAGATTCCCTCTGGGAGCGTAGGTTCGAGTCCTACCGACTGCGTCCGTTTTTTCTTTTTTTGTTTAAGAAGAAGGAGCAGAAAATTTCGCAGTTTGCCTGTCGTTTTGGTACCTCGCCTCTCACAGCCGTTTATAGTGCCTGTCCTTTTGATAAGGGCGAATTCCAAGCGTCAGCTTTCGCGTCAGCCGAGCAAAGTCGGGACAAGTCGGGACATACTACAGGATGGTCTGCGTGGAGTAACGACGACAAAAACGTTAATTTAACAGCACGCGGCTCACATACTATATACGAAAAAACTAGCGTTACTTGCGGTGGCCGGGAATCGAACCCGGATCAACTGCTTGGAAGGCAACTATGCTCACCATTACACCACCACCGCACAGCCGCTCCTCGCGACGCCGCGCTGTGTCGGCTTCCCGCCCGCCAGCAGCGGCCCACGGTGATAGTAGCTGTAGGCGCTTTACGAGCTAGGAGGGTGCATCCACACGCATTCGGGTAGCGCCTCCACGCACGCTGCGTCTTTGGGCGAGACTAGTCGCCGCAGCCGCAAGGTTACTCACACGATAGTGATGAGTGGTCGTTTTAAGGCAGTGTAGTGGAGGACTCCGCGTGTGTAGCACTTTTTTCGGTTTCATCCGACGTCGCTGGGTGGCAATCCCACTTTCCCTGCAGAAAACTGCTCGGGAAGCACGGGCAGCTTGTCGAGCATCGGTGGTTCAGTGGCATGTGCCTCAGTAGTGCAGTAAGCAGCGCGTAAGTCTCATAATCTTAAGGTTTGCCGGCACGATAACTCAGCGTGTTCGGTCTGACAGTTATCTGCCCTCTGTAATAAAAGACTGAGTCAACGATGAACTTGAACGGGCGTCATCGGACGTCCGCCCCCAACAAATGCAACGAACGAAATGAGAAGAAAAAAAAAGTGGTAGAATGCTCGCTTAGCACGCGGGCGGCCCGGGTTCGATTCCCGGCCGATGTATCGTTCTGCTGTTATCGCTATAATGCTGCCGCACCGATTCCTCGCTTGAGCTCCGTCAGCCTCAGGAATGTATAGCAGGATTCGCTGTGAGAAGAACCAAACACGCAGCACGCAAGAGACCGTACTTGGACGGTCGCGTGCTATTTCTGAGCTGTAACGTCGGCCTGGCCCAACAGGCCGCTGTGTTCAGGCGCCGCAAGGGCGATGGACTGTAACCTCAGGCAGTGCTGCGTTCCGTTGAAAAAGCTGCGGCAGCAGTTTAATCTAGCAAGTCGGGAAAGCACGTGTAGCAACACAACAGATTCTTCAGAGCGCGCAAACTCTCTATCTCTAATATGCGAGACTTACCAAGTTTCCTGGAACGTTGCTCGCAACGTGCCTCGGTAGCGCAGTAGGTAGCGCGTAAGTCTCATAATCTTAAGGTCGTGAGTTCGATCCTCACCCGGGGCATTTAATTTGCTGTACATCACGGCTGAATTAACGGTGTTGCTGTTGCTAGGGAACGAACTTAATTGTCATTCGTTATCCACAAGGAGTCTACGCTCAGCGTCAAAATGTTTATTTCCAATTATGACAACGTACAACTTTGATCTTTCTCTTAACCTGTTATGAGTAAAATAACGAATAGTCAATTTCGAGCTGTGCGCAAATATGCTGGCAAACAGAGAACAGCAGTGAGTCCAGGTTCAGCACGAAATACGAGAGGAAACGGAGTGAACCTCACGTCATAGCGCAAATCCGGTGTGGTCTAGTGGCGCCGGCACGGTAGCTCAGCGCGCTCGGTCAGAGGGTTAGCTGCCCTCTGTAATTAAAAAAAAACTGAGTTAATGGATCAACAACGAACTGGAACGGGTGTCTTTCGACGTCCTCCCAGAGCAGATACAACGAACGAAAACGAACAAAATGAGATTTAAAAAAAAAAAAAAAAGTGGCTAGGATACCTGGCTTTCACCCAGGAGGCCCGGGTTCGATTCCCGGTACCGGAACGGAAGTTTTTACGCACCCAACGCTCCATGTTTTGGCCTTCCAACGTTCGTTTTTCGCCCTCCTTGCGGAGCTTCAACCGAATGTAATCGGGGAAAACAGGCACATGATGCAATTACTGTCAGCACCGGGGTAAAGGGAGAGGAGGCGCTGGTCAGCTGTTGGGCTGCTACCAGCGTCAGTGGGAAGTCGGTGAAGTCGCCAGTTGCGCCAGAAGCCAGATATTACCGTAGTACGCCTACACACGCGTTCCAGTTATTCACGTTGCTTGCAGCCGCTCCATCCGCAAGAAGCGTGAGCCCGGATAGCTCAGTCGGTAGAGCATTAGGCTTTTAACCTAAGGGTCCAGGGTTCGAGTCCCTGTCCGGGCGAAGATTTTTAACGTTTCCGTAATGGCTCGTCTCGTAGCGATGGTAGCCCTGCCGTAATCAGTGCACGGAGTTCGTTTCCTGTCAAAATTCTGCGCAGACGGGTTTGATTTTTCACAATTCGAGGGACTCTTCAGTTACGAGCAGTCGTGGCCGAGTGGTTAAGGCGTCTGACTAGAAATCAGATTCCCTCTGGGAGCGTAGGTTCGAGTCCTACCGACTGCGTCCGTTTTTTCTTTTTTTGTTTAAGAAGAAGGAGCAGAAAATTTCGCAGTTTGCCTGTCGTTTTGGTACCTCGCCTCTCACAGCCGTTTATAGTGCCTGTCCTTTTGATAAGGGCGAATTCCAAGCGTCAGCTTTCGCGTCAGCCGAGCAAAGTCGGGACAAGTCGGGACATACTACAGGATGGTCTGCGTGGAGTAACGACGACAAAAACGTTAATTTAACAGCACGCGGCTCACATACTATATACGAAAAAACTAGCGTTACTTGCGGTGGCCGGGAATCGAACCCGGATCAACTGCTTGGAAGGCAACTATGCTCACCATTACACCACCACCGCACAGCCGCTCCTCGCGACGCCGCGCTGTGTCGGCTTCCCGCCCGCCAGCAGCGGCCCACGGTGATAGTAGCTGTAGGCGCTTTACGAGCTAGGAGGGTGCATCCACACGCATTCGGGTAGCGCCTCCACGCACGCTGCGTCTTTGGGCGAGACTAGTCGCCGCAGCCGCAAGGTTACTCACACGATAGTGATGAGTGGTCGTTTTAAGGCAGTGTAGTGGAGGACTCCGCGTGTGTAGCACTTTTTTCGGTTTCATCCGACGTCGCTGGGTGGCAATCCCACTTTCCCTGCAGAAAACTGCTCGGGAAGCACGGGCAGCTTGTCGAGCATCGGTGGTTCAGTGGCATGTGCCTCAGTAGTGCAGTAAGCAGCGCGTAAGTCTCATAATCTTAAGGTTTGCCGGCACGATAACTCAGCGTGTTCGGTCTGACAGTTATCTGCCCTCTGTAATAAAAGACTGAGTCAACGATGAACTTGAACGGGCGTCATCGGACGTCCGCCCCCAACAAATGCAACGAACGAAATGAGAAGAAAAAAAAAGTGGTAGAATGCTCGCTTAGCACGCGGGCGGCCCGGGTTCGATTCCCGGCCGATGTATCGTTCTGCTGTTATCGCTATAATGCTGCCGCACCGATTCCTCGCTTGAGCTCCGTCAGCCTCAGGAATGTATAGCAGGATTCGCTGTGAGAAGAACCAAACACGCAGCACGCAAGAGACCGTACTTGGACGGTCGCGTGCTATTTCTGAGCTGTAACGTCGGCCTGGCCCAACAGGCCGCTGTGTTCAGGCGCCGCAAGGGCGATGGACTGTAACCTCAGGCAGTGCTGCGTTCCGTTGAAAAAGCTGCGGCAGCAGTTTAATCTAGCAAGTCGGGAAAGCACGTGTAGCAACACAACAGATTCTTCAGAGCGCGCAAACTCTCTATCTCTAATATGCGAGACTTACCAAGTTTCCTGGAACGTTGCTCGCAACGTGCCTCGGTAGCGCAGTAGGTAGCGCGTAAGTCTCATAATCTTAAGGTCGTGAGTTCGATCCTCACCCGGGGCATTTAATTTGCTGTACATCACGGCTGAATTAACGGTGTTGCTGTTGCTAGGGAACGAACTTAATTGTCATTCGTTATCCACAAGGAGTCTACGCTCAGCGTCAAAATGTTTATTTCCAATTATGACAACGTACAACTTTGATCTTTCTCTTAACCTGTTATGAGTAAAATAACGAATAGTCAATTTCGAGCTGTGCGCAAATATGCTGGCAAACAGAGAACAGCAGTGAGTCCAGGTTCAGCACGAAATACGAGAGGAAACGGAGTGAACCTCACGTCATAGCGCAAATCCGGTGTGGTCTAGTGGCGCCGGCACGGTAGCTCAGCGCGCTCGGTCAGAGGGTTAGCTGCCCTCTGTAATTAAAAAAAAACTGAGTTAATGGATCAACAACGAACTGGAACGGGTGTCTTTCGACGTCCTCCCAGAGCAGATACAACGAACGAAAACGAACAAAATGAGATTTAAAAAAAAAAAAAAAAGTGGCTAGGATACCTGGCTTTCACCCAGGAGGCCCGGGTTCGATTCCCGGTACCGGAACGGAAGTTTTTACGCACCCAACGCTCCATGTTTTGGCCTTCCAACGTTCGTTTTTCGCCCTCCTTGCGGAGCTTCAACCGAATGTAATCGGGGAAAACAGGCACATGATGCAATTACTGTCAGCACCGGGGTAAAGGGAGAGGAGGCGCTGGTCAGCTGTTGGGCTGCTACCAGCGTCAGTGGGAAGTCGGTGAAGTCGCCAGTTGCGCCAGAAGCCAGATATTACCGTAGTACGCCTACACACGCGTTCCAGTTATTCACGTTGCTTGCAGCCGCTCCATCCGCAAGAAGCGTGAGCCCGGATAGCTCAGTCGGTAGAGCATTAGGCTTTTAACCTAAGGGTCCAGGGTTC
Source organism: Schistocerca nitens (assembly GCF_023898315.1). Lineage (NCBI taxonomy): Eukaryota > Metazoa > Arthropoda > Insecta > Orthoptera > Acrididae > Schistocerca > Schistocerca nitens. The sequence goes on from NW_026045758.1 coordinate 131,236, forward strand.
GAGTCCCTGTCCGGGCGAAGATTTTTAACGTTTCCGTAATGGCTCGTCTCGTAGCGATGGTAGCCCTGCCTTAATCAGTGCACGGAGTTCGTTTCCTGTCAAAATTCTGCGCAGACGGGTTTGATTTTTCACGATTCGAGGGACTCTTCAGTTACGAGCAGTCGTGGCCGAGTGGTTAAGGCGTCTGACTAGAAATCAGATTCCCTCTGGGAGCGTAGGTTCGAGTCCTACCGACTGCGTCCGTTTTTTCTTTTTTTGTTTAAGAAGAAGGAGCAGAAAATTTCGCAGTTTGCCTGTCGTTTTGGTACCTCGCCTCTCACAGCCGTTTATAGTGCCTGTCCTTTTGATAAGGGCGAATTCCAAGCGTCAGCTTTCGCGTCAGCCGAGCAAAGTCGGGACAAGTCGGGACATACTACAGGATGGTCTGCGTGGAGTAACGACGACAAAAACGTTAATTTAACAGCACGCGGCTCACATACTATATACGAAAAAACTAGCGTTACTTGCGGTGGCCGGGAATCGAACCCGGATCAACTGCTTGGAAGGCAACTATGCTCACCATTACACCACCACCGCACAGCCGCTCCTCGCGACGCCGCGCTGTGTCGGCTTCCCGCCCGCCAGCAGCGGCCCACGGTGATAGTAGCTGTAGGCGCTTTACGAGCTAGGAGGGTGCATCCACACGCATTCGGGTAGCGCCTCCACGCACGCTGCGTCTTTGGGCGAGACTAGTCGCCGCAGCCGCAAGGTTACTCACACGATAGTGATGAGTGGTCGTTTTAAGGCAGTGTAGTGGAGGACTCCGCGTGTGTAGCACTTTTTTCGGTTTCATCCGACGTCGCTGGGTGGCAATCCCACTTTCCCTGCAGAAAACTGCTCGGGAAGCACGGGCAGCTTGTCGAGCATCGGTGGTTCAGTGGCATGTGCCTCAGTAGTGCAGTAAGCAGCGCGTAAGTCTCATAATCTTAAGGTTTGCCGGCACGATAACTCAGCGTGTTCGGTCTGACAGTTATCTGCCCTCTGTAATAAAAGACTGAGTCAACGATGAACTTGAACGGGCGTCATCGGACGTCCGCCCCCAACAAATGCAACGAACGAAATGAGAAGAAAAAAAAAGTGGTAGAATGCTCGCTTAGCACGCGGGCGGCCCGGGTTCGATTCCCGGCCGATGTATCGTTCTGCTGTTATCGCTATAATGCTGCCGCACCGATTCCTCGCTTGAGCTCCGTCAGCCTCAGGAATGTATAGCAGGATTCGCTGTGAGAAGAACCAAACACGCAGCACGCAAGAGACCGTACTTGGACGGTCGCGTGCTATTTCTGAGCTGTAACGTCGGCCTGGCCCAACAGGCCGCTGTGTTCAGGCGCCGCAAGGGCGATGGACTGTAACCTCAGGCAGTGCTGCGTTCCGTTGAAAAAGCTGCGGCAGCAGTTTAATCTAGCAAGTCGGGAAAGCACGTGTAGCAACACAACAGATTCTTCAGAGCGCGCAAACTCTCTATCTCTAATATGCGAGACTTACCAAGTTTCCTGGAACGATGCTCGCAACGTGCCTCGGTAGCGCAGTAGGTAGCGCGTAAGTCTCATAATCTTAAGGTCGTGAGTTCGATCCTCACCCGGGGCATTTAATTTGCTGTACATCACGGCTGAATTAACGGTGTTGCTGTTGCTAGGGAACGAACTTAATTGTCATTCGTTATCCACAAGGAGTCTACGCTCAGCGTCAAAATTTTTATTTCCAATTATGACAACGTACAACTTTGATCTTTCTCTTAACCTGTTACGAGTAAAATAACGAATAGTCAATTTCGAGCTGTGCGCAAATATGCTGGCAAACAGAGAACAGCAGTGAGTCCAGGTTCAGCACGAAATACGAGAGGAAACGGAGTGAACCTCACGTCATAGCGCAAATCCGGTGTGGTCTAGTGGCGCCGGCACGGTAGCTCAGCGCGCTCGGTCAGAGGGTTAGCTGCCCTCTGTAATTAAAAAAAAACTGAGTTAATGGATCAACAACGAACTGGAACGGGTGTCTTTCGACGTCCTCCCAGAGCAGATACAACGAACGAAAACGAACAAAATGAGATTTAAAAAAAAAAAAAAAAGTGGCTAGGATACCTGGCTTTCACCCAGGAGGCCCGGGTTCGATTCCCGGTACCGGAACGGAAGTTTTTACGCACCCAACGCTCCATGTTTTGGCCTTCCAACGTTCGTTTTTCGCCCTCCTTGCGGAGCTTCAACCGAATGTAATCGGGGAAAACAGGCACATGATGCAATTACTGTCAGCACCGGGGTAAAGGGAGAGGAGGCGCTGGTCAGCTGTTGGGCTGCTACCAGCGTCAGTGGGAAGTCGGTGAAGTCGCCAGTTGCGCCAGAAGCCAGATATTACCGTAGTACGCCTACACACGCGTTCCAGTTATTCACGTTGCTTGCAGCCGCTCCATCCGCAAGAAGCGTGAGCCCGGATAGCTCAGTCGGTAGAGCATTAGGCTTTTAACCTAAGGGTCCAGGGTTCGAGTCCCTGTCCGGGCGAAGATTTTTAACGTTTCCGTAATGGCTCGTCTCGTAGCGATGGTAGCCCTGCCGTAATCAGTGCACGGAGTTCGTTTCCTGTCAAAATTCTGCGCAGACGGGTTTGATTTTTCACGATTCGAGGGACTCTTCAGTTACGAGCAGTCGTGGCCGAGTGGTTAAGGCGTCTGACTAGAAATCAGATTCCCTCTGGGAGCGTAGGTTCGAGTCCTACCGACTGCGTCCGTTTTTTCTTTTTTTGTTTAAGAAGAAGGAGCAGAAAATTTCGCAGTTTGCCTGTCGTTTTGGTACCTCGCCTCTCACAGCCGTTTATAGTGCCTGTCCTTTTGATAAGGGCGAATTCCAAGCGTCAGCTTTCGCGTCAGCCGAGCAAAGTCGGGACAAGTCGGGACATACTACAGGATGGTCTGCGTGGAGTAACGACGACAAAAACGTTAATTTAACAGCACGCGGCTCACATACTATATACGAAAAAACTAGCGTTACTTGCGGTGGCCGGGAATCGAACCCGGATCAACTGCTTGGAAGGCAACTATGCTCACCATTACACCACCACCGCACAGCCGCTCCTCGCGACGCCGCGCTGTGTCGGCTTCCCGCCCGCCAGCAGCGGCCCACGGTGATAGTAGCTGTAGGCGCTTTACGAGCTAGGAGGGTGCATCCACACGCATTCGGGTAGCGCCTCCACGCACGCTGCGTCTTTGGGCGAGACTAGTCGCCGCAGCCGCAAGGTTACTCACACGATAGTGATGAGTGGTCGTTTTAAGGCAGTGTAGTGGAGGACTCCGCGTGTGTAGCACTTTTTTCGGTTTCATCCGACGTCGCTGGGTGGCAATCCCACTTTCCCTGCAGAAAACTGCTCGGGAAGCACGGGCAGCTTGTCGAGCATCGGTGGTTCAGTGGCATGTGCCTCAGTAGTGCAGTAAGCAGCGCGTAAGTCTCATAATCTTAAGGTTTGCCGGCACGATAACTCAGCGTGTTCGGTCTGACAGTTATCTGCCCTCTGTAATAAAAGACTGAGTCAACGATGAACTTGAACGGGCGTCATCGGACGTCCGCCCCCAACAAATGCAACGAACGAAATGAGAAGAAAAAAAAAGTGGTAGAATGCTCGCTTAGCACGCGGGCGGCCCGGGTTCGATTCCCGGCCGATGTATCGTTCTGCTGTTATCGCTATAATGCTGCCGCACCGATTCCTCGCTTGAGCTCCGTCAGCCTCAGGAATGTATAGCAGGATTCGCTGTGAGAAGAACCAAACACGCAGCACGCAAGAGACCGTACTTGGACGGTCGCGTGCTATTTCTGAGCTGTAACGTCGGCCTGGCCCAACAGGCCGCTGTGTTCAGGCGCCGCAAGGGCGATGGACTGTAACCTCAGGCAGTGCTGCGTTCCGTTGAAAAAGCTGCGGCAGCAGTTTAATCTAGCAAGTCGGGAAAGCACGTGTAGCAACACAACAGATTCTTCAGAGCGCGCAAACTCTCTATCTCTAATATGCGAGACTTACCAAGTTTCCTGGAACGTTGCTCGCAACGTGCCTCGGTAGCGCAGTAGGTAGCGCGTAAGTCTCATAATCTTAAGGTCGTGAGTTCGATCCTCACCCGGGGCATTTAATTTGCTGTACATCACGGCTGAATTAACGGTGTTGCTGTTGCTAGGGAACGAACTTAATTGTCATTCGTTATCCACAAGGAGTCTACGCTCAGCGTCAAAATGTTTATTTCCAATTATGACAACGTACAACTTTGATCTTTCTCTTAACCTGTTATGAGTAAAATAACGAATAGTCAATTTCGAGCTGTGCGCAAATATGCTGGCAAACAGAGAACAGCAGTGAGTCCAGGTTCAGCACGAAATACGAGAGGAAACGGAGTGAACCTCACGTCATAGCGCAAATCCGGTGTGGTCTAGTGGCGCCGGCACGGTAGCTCAGCGCGCTCGGTCAGAGGGTTAGCTGCCCTCTGTAATTAAAAAAAAACTGAGTTAATGGATCAACAACGAACTGGAACGGGTGTCTTTCGACGTCCTCCCAGAGCAGATACAACGAACGAAAACGAACAAAATGAGATTTAAAAAAAAAAAAAAAAGTGGCTAGGATACCTGGCTTTCACCCAGGAGGCCCGGGTTCGATTCCCGGTACCGGAACGGAAGTTTTTACGCACCCAACGCTCCATGTTTTGGCCTTCCAACGTTCGTTTTTCGCCCTCCTTGCGGAGCTTCAACCGAATGTAATCGGGGAAAACAGGCACATGATGCAATTACTGTCAGCACCGGGGTAAAGGGAGAGGAGGCGCTGGTCAGCTGTTGGGCTGCTACCAGCGTCAGTGGGAAGTCGGTGAAGTCGCCAGTTGCGCCAGAAGCCAGATATTACCGTAGTACGCCTACACACGCGTTCCAGTTATTCACGTTGCTTGCAGCCGCTCCATCCGCAAGAAGCGTGAGCCCGGATAGCTCAGTCGGTAGAGCATTAGGCTTTTAACCTAAGGGTCCAGGGTTCGAGTCCCTGTCCGGGCGAAGATTTTTAACGTTTCCGTAATGGCTCGTCTCGTAGCGATGGTAGCCCTGCCTTAATCAGTGCACGGAGTTCGTTTCCTGTCAAAATTCTGCGCAGACGGGTTTGATTTTTCACGATTCGAGGGACTCTTCAGTTACGAGCAGTCGTGGCCGAGTGGTTAAGGCGTCTGACTAGAAATCAGATTCCCTCTGGGAGCGTAGGTTCGAGTCCTACCGACTGCGTCCGTTTTTTCTTTTTTTGTTTAAGAAGAAGGAGCAGAAAATTTCGCAGTTTGCCTGTCGTTTTGGTACCTCGCCTCTCACAGCCGTTTATAGTGCCTGTCCTTTTGATAAGGGCGAATTCCAAGCGTCAGCTTTCGCGTCAGCCGAGCAAAGTCGGGACAAGTCGGGACATACTACAGGATGGTCTGCGTGGAGTAACGACGACAAAAACGTTAATTTAACAGCACGCGGCTCACATACTATATACGAAAAAACTAGCGTTACTTGCGGTGGCCGGGAATCGAACCCGGATCAACTGCTTGGAAGGCAACTATGCTCACCATTACACCACCACCGCACAGCCGCTCCTCGCGACGCCGCGCTGTGTCGGCTTCCCGCCCGCCAGCAGCGGCCCACGGTGATAGTAGCTGTAGGCGCTTTACGAGCTAGGAGGGTGCATCCACACGCATTCGGGTAGCGCCTCCACGCACGCTGCGTCTTTGGGCGAGACTAGTCGCCGCAGCCGCAAGGTTACTCACACGATAGTGATGAGTGGTCGTTTTAAGGCAGTGTAGTGGAGGACTCCGCGTGTGTAGCACTTTTTTCGGTTTCATCCGACGTCGCTGGGTGGCAATCCCACTTTCCCTGCAGAAAACTGCTCGGGAAGCACGGGCAGCTTGTCGAGCATCGGTGGTTCAGTGGCATGTGCCTCAGTAGTGCAGTAAGCAGCGCGTAAGTCTCATAATCTTAAGGTTTGCCGGCACGATAACTCAGCGTGTTCGGTCTGACAGTTATCTGCCCTCTGTAATAAAAGACTGAGTCAACGATGAACTTGAACGGGCGTCATCGGACGTCCGCCCCCAACAAATGCAACGAACGAAATGAGAAGAAAAAAAAAGTGGTAGAATGCTCGCTTAGCACGCGGGCGGCCCGGGTTCGATTCCCGGCCGATGTATCGTTCTGCTGTTATCGCTATAATGCTGCCGCACCGATTCCTCGCTTGAGCTCCGTCAGCCTCAGGAATGTATAGCAGGATTCGCTGTGAGAAGAACCAAACACGCAGCACGCAAGAGACCGTACTTGGACGGTCGCGTGCTATTTCTGAGCTGTAACGTCGGCCTGGCCCAACAGGCCGCTGTGTTCAGGCGCCGCAAGGGCGATGGACTGTAACCTCAGGCAGTGCTGCGTTCCGTTGAAAAAGCTGCGGCAGCAGTTTAATCTAGCAAGTCGGGAAAGCACGTGTAGCAACACAACAGATTCTTCAGAGCGCGCAAACTCTCTATCTCTAATATGCGAGACTTACCAAGTTTCCTGGAACGTTGCTCGCAACGTGCCTCGGTAGCGCAGTAGGTAGCGCGTAAGTCTCATAATCTTAAGGTCGTGAGTTCGATCCTCACCCGGGGCATTTAATTTGCTGTACATCACGGCTGAATTAACGGTGTTGCTGTTGCTAGGGAACGAACTTAATTGTCATTCGTTATCCACAAGGAGTCTACGCTCAGCGTCAAAATGTTTATTTCCAATTATGACAACGTACAACTTTGATCTTTCTCTTAACCTGTTATGAGTAAAATAACGAATAGTCAATTTCGAGCTGTGCGCAAATATGCTGGCAAACAGAGAACAGCAGTGAGTCCAGGTTCAGCACGAAATACGAGAGGAAACGGAGTGAACCTCACGTCATAGCGCAAATCCGGTGTGGTCTAGTGGCGCCGGCACGGTAGCTCAGCGCGCTCGGTCAGAGGGTTAGCTGCCCTCTGTAATTAAAAAAAAACTGAGTTAATGGATCAACAACGAACTGGAACGGGTGTCTTTCGACGTCCTCCCAGAGCAGATACAACGAACGAAAACGAACAAAATGAGATTTAAAAAAAAAAAAAAAAGTGGCTAGGATACCTGGCTTTCACCCAGGAGGCCCGGGTTCGATTCCCGGTACCGGAACGGAAGTTTTTACGCACCCAACGCTCCATGTTTTGGCCTTCCAACGTTCGTTTTTCGCCCTCCTTGCGGAGCTTCAACCGAATGTAATCGGGGAAAACAGGCACATGATGCAATTACTGTCAGCACCGGGGTAAAGGGAGAGGAGGCGCTGGTCAGCTGTTGGGCTGCTACCAGCGTCAGTGGGAAGTCGGTGAAGTCGCCAGTTGCGCCAGAAGCCAGATATTACCGTAGTACGCCTACACACGCGTTCCAGTTATTCACGTTGCTTGCAGCCGCTCCATCCGCAAGAAGCGTGAGCCCGGATAGCTCAGTCGGTAGAGCATTAGGCTTTTAACCTAAGGGTCCAGGGTTCGAGTCCCTGTCCGGGCGAAGATTTTTAACGTTTCCGTAATGGCTCGTCTCGTAGCGATGGTAGCCCTGCCTTAATCAGTGCACGGAGTTCGTTTCCTGTCAAAATTCTGCGCAGACGGGTTTGATTTTTCACGATTCGAGGGACTCTTCAGTTACGAGCAGTCGTGGCCGAGTGGTTAAGGCGTCTGACTAGAAATCAGATTCCCTCTGGGAGCGTAGGTTCGAGTCCTACCGACTGCGTCCGTTTTTTCTTTTTTTGTTTAAGAAGAAGGAGCAGAAAATTTCGCAGTTTGCCTGTCGTTTTGGTACCTCGCCTCTCACAGCCGTTTATAGTGCCTGTCCTTTTGATAAGGGCGAATTCCAAGCGTCAGCTTTCGCGTCAGCCGAGCAAAGTCGGGACAAGTCGGGACATACTACAGGATGGTCTGCGTGGAGTAACGACGACAAAAACGTTAATTTAACAGCACGCGGCTCACATACTATATACGAAAAAACTAGCGTTACTTGCGGTGGCCGGGAATCGAACCCGGATCAACTGCTTGGAAGGCAACTATGCTCACCATTACACCACCACCGCACAGCCGCTCCTCGCGACGCCGCGCTGTGTCGGCTTCCCGCCCGCCAGCAGCGGCCCACGGTGATAGTAGCTGTAGGCGCTTTACGAGCTAGGAGGGTGCATCCACACGCATTCGGGTAGCGCCTCCACGCACGCTGCGTCTTTGGGCGAGACTAGTCGCCGCAGCCGCAAGGTTACTCACACGATAGTGATGAGTGGTCGTTTTAAGGCAGTGTAGTGGAGGACTCCGCGTGTGTAGCACTTTTTTCGGTTTCATCCGACGTCGCTGGGTGGCAATCCCACTTTCCCTGCAGAAAACTGCTCGGGAAGCACGGGCAGCTTGTCGAGCATCGGTGGTTCAGTGGCATGTGCCTCAGTAGTGCAGTAAGCAGCGCGTAAGTCTCATAATCTTAAGGTTTGCCGGCACGATAACTCAGCGTGTTCGGTCTGACAGTTATCTGCCCTCTGTAATAAAAGACTGAGTCAACGATGAACTTGAACGGGCGTCATCGGACGTCCGCCCCCAACAAATGCAACGAACGAAATGAGAAGAAAAAAAAAGTGGTAGAATGCTCGCTTAGCACGCGGGCGGCCCGGGTTCGATTCCCGGCCGATGTATCGTTCTGCTGTTATCGCTATAATGCTGCCGCACCGATTCCTCGCTTGAGCTCCGTCAGCCTCAGGAATGTATAGCAGGATTCGCTGTGAGAAGAACCAAACACGCAGCACGCAAGAGACCGTACTTGGACGGTCGCGTGCTATTTCTGAGCTGTAACGTCGGCCTGGCCCAACAGGCCGCTGTGTTCAGGCGCCGCAAGGGCGATGGACTGTAACCTCAGGCAGTGCTGCGTTCCGTTGAAAAAGCTGCGGCAGCAGTTTAATCTAGCAAGTCGGGAAAGCACGTGTAGCAACACAACAGATTCTTCAGAGCGCGCAAACTCTCTATCTCTAATATGCGAGACTTACCAAGTTTCCTGGAACGTTGCTCGCAACGTGCCTCGGTAGCGCAGTAGGTAGCGCGTAAGTCTCATAATCTTAAGGTCGTGAGTTCGATCCTCACCCGGGGCATTTAATTTGCTGTACATCACGGCTGAATTAACGGTGTTGCTGTTGCTAGGGAACGAACTTAATTGTCATTCGTTATCCACAAGGAGTCTACGCTCAGCGTCAAAATTTTTATTTCCAATTATGACAACGTACAACTTTGATCTTTCTCTTAACCTGTTATGAGTAAAATAACGAATAGTCAATTTCGAGCTGTGCGCAAATATGCTGGCAAACAGAGAACAGCAGTGAGTCCAGGTTCAGCACGAAATACGAGAGGAAACGGAGTGAACCTCACGTCATAGCGCAAATCCGGTGTGGTCTAGTGGCGCCGGCACGGTAGCTCAGCGCGCTCGGTCAGAGGGTTAGCTGCCCTCTGTAATTAAAAAAAAACTGAGTTAATGGATCAACAACGAACTGGAACGGGTGTCTTTCGACGTCCTCCCAGAGCAGATACAACGAACGAAAACGAACAAAATGAGATTTAAAAAAAAAAAAAAAAGTGGCTAGGATACCTGGCTTTCACCCAGGAGGCCCGGGTTCGATTCCCGGTACCGGAACGGAAGTTTCTACGCACCCAACGCTCCATGTTTTGGCCTTCCAACGTTCGTTTTTCGCCCTCCTTGCGGAGCTTCAACCGAATGTAATCGGGGAAAACAGGCACATGATGCAATTACTGTCAGCACCGGGGTAAAGGGAGAGGAGGCGCTGGTCAGCTGTTGGGCTGCTACCAGCGTCAGTGGGAAGTCGGTGAAGTCGCCAGTTGCGCCAGAAGCCAGATATTACCGTAGTACGCCTACACACGCGTTCCAGTTATTCACGTTGCTTGCAGCCGCTCCATCCGCAAGAAGCGTGAGCCCGGATAGCTCAGTCGGTAGAGCATTAGGCTTTTAACCTAAGGGTCCAGGGTTCGAGTCCCTGTCCGGGCGAAGATTTTTAACGTTTCCGTAATGGCTCGTCTCGTAGCGATGGTAGCCCTGCCGTAATCAGTGCACGGAGTTCGTTTCCTGTCAAAATTCTGCGCAGACGGGTTTGATTTTTCACGATTCGAGGGACTCTTCAGTTACGAGCAGTCGTGGCCGAGTGGTTGCGGCGAGCGGACGTGTGTTGGGCTCGTGCCTGCTGCTGCCTTCGTGTGCTGCAGGCGGTGTCTTCGTCGCGTGTTTGGTGCTGCGCCTCGCAGCGTTCTCTCTTCTCTACTAGTTCCTGTAAGTTTATTGACGCATTATTATGAACCGTGCTAACTCCGTACAGTGTGTTTTTGATAGGAACGCGGCTAGACCGTCGCCTTTTGATGTACACGAATGGGTATTTTCGGAATTGCGTATTCCCGAATCTGATTTGGTCGGCATCCAGCTTGATTTTATTCAAAACTCTGTCTTTTTGAAACTTCCGAACGAGGATTTTGTCGATAAGCTAGTTACCGAAAGTGGTGGCGTTAAGAAATTCAAGCACGTGGACGGTGCTTTGTCTGACGTGTTGATACTGCCGGCAGGCTTCGGCATTCGAAGTGTGAAGGTTTATAATGTTCCTTTTGAGTGCCCAAATGAGGCCATTGCTCGTAAACTTGGCGAATTTGGCACCGTTCTTAGTGTGGAGAATGATGTGTGGCCTGCAGGTTTTAGGTATCGGGTTCTGAGTGGTGTTCGGACAGTACGTGTAGATTTAAAGAAACATATCCCGTCGTATCTGATCATTGCTGGCACGCGGGCTTTCCTCAGCTATAGTGGGCAGCCGCAGACGTGTTCTGTGTGTGGCAAAACAGATCATTTACGACAAACCTGCACTTTACGCAGGCCGGCGCAGCTACCGCGCGAAGCTGTTGTCAACGCCACGTATGCAGGCGCGTTGGTTGGACCCCCCTCGCTCGCCCCGACCGACCGACAGGCTTCCGCCGCTCCTGCGGCTGTGGCTCCTGTGTCCGATATTGTGACTCAGCCGACAGTTGTCGTGCCCCCGGTTGTGTCGGAACAAAGTTTACCTGCCGAACGCACCCCTCGCGAAGTCAGTATCGCTGATTTGTCAGCCGTCAGTGTTCCGGACGTGCCTGTTAGGGAGTCTTCTGAAATGTTGGTCGAGTCCCCTCCTGTGTCCGATAATGTGACTCTGCCGACAGTTGTCGTGCCCCCGGTTGTGTCGGAACAAAGTTTATCTACCGAACAGACCCCTCGCGAAGTCAGTCTTGCTGATTTGTCAGCTGTCAGTGTCCCGACCGTGCCTGTTGGGGAGTCTTCTGAAATGTTGGTCGAGTCGCCCCGGCCGATTACCGTCCCCGCCCCGCCGACAGACAAGCGGAAATTGTCGACACAACCCGGCCTGTCCACTTCTGGTGAGGCGGATGCTAGCAGCGCTGAAAGCGAGGTGTCTCAAGTTTCCACCCAGTCCGCCCCTACCGATCCCAAACCGAAGCGTAGGCGGTCTAAGAAACGTTCGAAAACGGCGCCCACTGAGGGCGACGGCGTTTCCTTCGAACAGGCCGTTGAGGGATTAACGGACTCCTTGGTTCAAGAGCGTCGCGACGCACCTTTCGTGCACGGTCCGCCTGTGTCGGTGCCCCCCGCCCCCGCTTCCCGGGCCGTCCCGGACGCCGTACCTTCTCCTGCGGACACCATGCAATGGTCTGAGGATGTGGAGGAAGATCATTTCTTCTAGTTCCGCTTAAGTTACAGAGTCCATCCTGACGCGTGCATTCCACCAGTTACGCGTCCTCACACTTAATGTTAATCAAATCCGCAGTGTCCGTAAAATTGACGCCCTTTTACATTTTTTGCAATCTGCTCGTTGTGATGTGGTTTTCCTTCAAGAACTTACAGCTGACGTTGTCCCGCACCTTACTGCCTATAATGTTATTCTTAATATTGATCCGGAAACGACCATTGGTACGGCTATTTTAATCACGCCCGGTTTAGAGTATAAACACGTAGAAATTTTACCAAATGGACGAGGGTTGGCATGTGTCATCTGCGACATATTTTTTGTTAACGTGTACGCCCCCTCTGGAACTCACAACAAACGTCTGAGGGATACTTTTTTCAATCATGATTTATGTCAGTTCTTTCATCGAAACCACCGACGGATCATCTTAGGCGGTGATTTTAATTGTGTCTTGCGTGTTGCCGACCAGGAACCGACGGCACATACGTGTCTAGCACTGCAAACTTTCGTTGACACTTTTAAACTTGAGGACACGTGGCTTCGTTTTAGTCCGACTGCTACAGGTTTTACTTATTTTTATCCTACTGGGCATAGTAGGTTGGATAGAATTTATGTCTCGTCGGACCTTACTGCACAAATCTTGCAGGCCGAAGTTGCCCCCGTCGTTTTTTCGGATCATTGTGGTTATTTGTGTGCTTTTAATGTCCCGTCTGTTCGCCCGGAACGTACGCGATCCTATTGGAAATTCAATGTTAGTGTTTTGGATGACGTCAGTCTTGTCGAACAGGTACATTTGTTGTGGCGCCAACTTCTTCAGAGCCGCCCACAGGCGTGTTCTACTGTCGCATGGTGGCTCCGTCACGCTAAACCGGCTCTTCGTAATTTGCTCATAAATTACTGTCGTGACAAGGCCCATTGGAACATGATGACGGTCAATTTTTATCGCGATTGTTTACAGGATTTAATTACTCGGGTTACCGACCGCCCTGACCTCCTTCCCATGTTACGGAAAATTAAAACGCAGATTTTAAACCATCTGCATCGGAAGGCGCAGGGCTCTGTTGTCCGTAGCAGGCCTTTCGATCCCTCTTTGGAAGAACCACTATCATTGTATCATTTACGACGAGCCCGACTGCGGCGTGAAAAACTTTTATTCACGGACTGGATAACGCGTGACGGTCTTAGAACTTCGGATCGTCGGGTGATTAAGGACGAAATATACGATCACTACTCTAAACTCTTTCAATCTCAACCTCTGCATGACGCCTCCTTGCAGATGTTTTTACACGACCTGCCTTCAATTTTAACGCGTCAGGATAGACTTCTTTTAAATGAGCGTTTTACAGCTGATGATGTTTTTGCCGCCGTTAAGGCTAGCCCGAAGGGAAAGGCACCTGGCATTGACGGAATTCCTGTGGAATTTTATGTGAAATTTTCCGGTCTTTTAACTGATACTTTCGTTGCCATTGTTAATGAAATACATAATGGTCTCGATGTGCCGGAAGACTTTTTAGAGGGGCTCATCGTCCTCATCCCGAAGACCACTGGCATCCAAAGTGCGGTGACTTTACGGCCGATTACTCTATTAAACGCCGATTATAAAATCATAGCACGCTGCTTTTCACACCGTTTGCGGCCGGCGTTGAAGACCGTTATTAGTCCTTCTCAATCGTGTGCAGTACCTGGACGGAATATATTTGATGCCGTCCTGGCGTATCGAGAATGTATCGCTTCTGCCTCGTCACGTCGTGGCGGCCGGGCTGCGATACTTTCCATTGATTTTCATAATGCATTCGATCGAATTAGTCACGAATACTTGCGGCGGGTCATGTATAAGTTTGGATTTGGTTTCAAATTCACGCATGTGATATCTAACCTTCTGAAATCGGCCACTTCCCGAATCCTTTTTCATGGCCAGGCCGGTGATGTCCTCAGGATGAACAGATCCGTCCGCCAAGGGTGCCCGCTTTCCATGGGCTTATTCGTTTTAGCGCTGGATCCTCTACTCCGTAAGCTAACGAATGTTTGCCACGGTGTCCCGTTTGGTACGGGTTCGCTTGTCTGTCGGGCGTATGCGGATGACTTGGGAGTTTTTATCCAAAGTCCCGACGATATTGATTCGCTCCGTCTCATTCTTCACCAATTTGAATCGGCATCGGGTGCGGTTGTGAACCCCCGTAAGTCCATCTTGCTGCCGCTTACTGCGACCATGAGGGCTGTCCGTCGTGATTGGTATACCGTCAAGTTACGACATAAGATTCTCGGGATCCAGATGACGGCAAATGTACAACAAATGGCAGTGTTAAACTGGCGCGCGGTCTTATATTCTGTTCGAGCGGCGACTCAGGCTGCCGCCAAACGAAATTTGTCTTTGCTGGATAGAGTTTCGGTTGTTAATACCCAGATGTTGGCCAGGGCCTGGTACCTGGCTCAAGTTTTGCCGGTGCCGAAGGAGATCGAACGGGCCATCAAGCATGCTGTTTCTTGGCTGGTCTGGCGAGGCGAAATCTTTAAGGTCGCCTACAATATTTGCACGCTCCCGCCGGACAGGGGCGGCATCGGTCTGGTTGATTTTCCTTCCAAGTGTGCTGCCCTTTTGCTCCACCGAACTAACTGTGTAATAGCCCATGCGGGGCTTGGCCCCACGTCGGTACTCTTCGACCTTTACCGCCCTGCTTCTCTCCGCGCGCCTGTCTCTATCCAGGCTATCCCGTACAAATTGAATTTCGTTCGCCAGTACTTCCTCCACACTAGCTATCTGATAGGTGACGATCGGCGCAGGGGTAACGTCAGCGCGATCGCAGAGGCCCTCCGCGGAACTCCGCCGACTAACAAATGGGAGTTGAGGCTGCCGCAATACGATTGGCGGACGGTGTGGTCCAACATTTCCAGTAAATTGTTGACATCAGATGTTCGGGACACTTGGTATAAAGTTGTGAATCGCACCGTTGCCACGAATGCGAAACTCCACGCAATCAATCTCCTCCCGAGTGGCATCTGTGGGCGGTGCGCGGCTGAGGACACGATCGAACACCGTTTTGTGTGCCCCCAGTTTCACGAGGTATGGGCTGCCACCCGTGAGATGTTGGCATTGATTAATAGGACTACCCCGAGTGCCATACAACCTTCGTATATCCTGGTTCCCGACTGGCGGCCGTATCCTGCCACCAAGAGAAACGCTACCGTGTGGATCGCCGCGCATGCAGCACATGCGATTTTCTCTCTCCGCCTCATGGATCGCTTGCAGTTTTTGACGTATCTTTGGGACTACTATGGACGGGAGCAACGAAATCCGCAGTGTGTTTCCAATTATGCCCGATTTTTAGATGTCCCTCTACGGACCGCCTTTACCAAATTACATATTTCTCTCCTGCCATGATTATGTACTTCCCATTCCACTGTTTCCTCTGGCGGAATGTGTGGAATGATATTGTTCTAATTTTCTTGATGTATGACAGTTCATTTGTCTCACCGGCTCGACTTATCTTCCGCCATTTGGGCGGTTGTCCTTAGGATTGCCATATTGGCTCTTCTCTCCTGGATTAACGCTTGTTCCCTATTGCTGACCTTTACTTCATTTTTTGTGATTATTGCAGGACTGTCATTGACTTGTCCCTGAACTGTGAGACGGCGCTCAAAGATAATTTGCGTTGAAACGGTTGCCTCTTGGGCACGGAAATTAAGCTTATCGAGAAGACGAAATATGTTTGTTGCTGCCGGAATTGCGTACACTTCCCCATTCCCGTGCGCCAGACATATTTGGCACGTTTAGTGTGGTTATTTGTTTGTGTTTTTTCATTTCTATATTATTTTGAGAGTCTCTATTTTTTGCCTTTCTATGGTAGCGGTGGGCCTCCGCTGCCTACTTGTGGTCATTGTCCTCCTAGAATGGTTTTTTATTTTGTGTTTCGCGTTTTCGTTCTTCCTTCCTCACGTTCTTTCCACACCTTCAGAGGACGTTATTCTTTTTTCGCAACATCGTTTTGGACATGCTTCCACTGGCCACGATGGATCTTTGTTCTCCTAAAGGAACTCCATAAAAAAAAATAAAAAAAAAAAAAAAAAAAAAAAAAAAAGCAATACTCTGTTACACAATAATAAAGAGTACAACACACCACTCTTTCCGTTATTCCACGTTTCTCGGGTTGGGGCGGTGAGGGAGACACTGTGGCCAGGCCTCGGATTGCGACCCCTGCCCCCTTTGCCTCCACCGCCGCCCTGGCCTGATCTTGCAAGAAGGTATGTTTGGTTAAAAAAAAATAGTAACAAAAAAAAAAAAGAACACAAAAAAAAGAAAAAAAAAGAGTGGGTAAAAAAAAAAGAGTGGTTAAGGTGTATAAAAAAATTAAAAAAAAAAAGAGTGGTTAAGGCGCCTGACTAAAAAATAAAAAAAAAAAAAAACAAAAAAAAAAAAAAGAGTGGTTAAGGCGTCTGACTAAAAATAAAAAAAAAAAAAAAAAAAAAGAGTGGTTAAGGCGAAAAAAAAAAAAAAAGAGTGGTTAAGGCGTCTGACTAAAAAAAAAAAAAAAAAAAAAAAAAAAGAGTGGCTAAGGCGTCTGACTAGAAATCAGATTAAAAAAATAAAAGAAAAAAAAAAAGAAGAATAAACGAAAAAAAAAAAAAAAAAAAAAAAAAAGAGTGGTTAAGGCGTCTGACTAGAAATCAGATTCCCTCTGGGAGCGTAGGTTCGAGTCCTACCGACTGCGTCCGTTTTTTCTTTTTTTGTTTAAGAAGAAGGAGCAGAAAATTTCGCAGTTTGCCTGTCGTTTTGGTACCTCGCCTCTCACAGCCGTTTATAGTGCCTGTCCTTTTGATAAGGGCGAATTCCAAGCGTCAGCTTTCGCGTCAGCCGAGCAAAGTCGGGACAAGTCGGGACATACTACAGGATGGTCTGCGTGGAGTAACGACGACAAAAACGTTAATTTAACAGCACGCGGCTCACATACTATATACGAAAAAACTAGCGTTACTTGCGGTGGCCGGGAATCGAACCCGGATCAACTGCTTGGAAGGCAACTATGCTCACCATTACACCACCACCGCACAGCCGCTCCTCGCGACGCCGCGCTGTGTCGGCTTCCCGCCCGCCAGCAGCGGCCCACGGTGATAGTAGCTGTAGGCGCTTTACGAGCTAGGAGGGTGCATCCACACGCATTCGGGTAGCGCCTCCACGCACGCTGCGTCTTTGGGCGAGACTAGTCGCCGCAGCCGCAAGGTTACTCACACGATAGTGATGAGTGGTCGTTTTAAGGCAGTGTAGTGGAGGACTCCGCGTGTGTAGCACTTTTTTCGGTTTCATCCGACGTCGCTGGGTGGCAATCCCACTTTCCCTGCAGAAAACTGCTCGGGAAGCACGGGCAGCTTGTCGAGCATCGGTGGTTCAGTGGCATGTGCCTCAGTAGTGCAGTAAGCAGCGCGTAAGTCTCATAATCTTAAGGTTTGCCGGCACGATAACTCAGCGTGTTCGGTCTGACAGTTATCTGCCCTCTGTAATAAAAGACTGAGTCAACGATGAACTTGAACGGGCGTCATCGGACGTCCGCCCCCAACAAATGCAACGAACGAAATGAAAGAAAAAAAAAGTGGTAGAATGCTCGCTTAGCACGCGGGCGGCCCGGGTTCGATTCCCGGCCGATGTATCGTTCTGCTGTTATCGCTATAATGCTGCCGCACCGATTCCTCGCTTGAGCTCCGTCAGCCTCAGGAATGTATAGCAGGATTCGCTGTGAGAAGAACCAAACACGCAGCACGCAAGAGACCGTACTTGGACGGTCGCGTGCTATTTCTGAGCTGTAACGTCGGCCTGGCCCAACAGGCCGCTGTGTTCAGGCGCCGCAAGGGCGATGGACTGTAACCTCAGGCAGTGCTGCGTTCCGTTGAAAAAGCTGCGGCAGCAGTTTAATCTAGCAAGTCGGGAAAGCACGTGTAGCAACACAACAGATTCTTCAGAGCGCGCAAACTCTCTATCTCTAATATGCGAGACTTACCAAGTTTCCTGGAACGTTGCTCGCAACGTGCCTCGGTAGCGCAGTAGGTAGCGCGTAAGTCTCATAATCTTAAGGTCGTGAGTTCGATCCTCACCCGGGGCATTTAATTTGCTGTACATCACGGCTGAATTAACGGTGTTGCTGTTGCTAGGGAACGAACTTAATTGTCATTCGTTATCCACAAGGAGTCTACGCTCAGCGTCAAAATTTTTATTTCCAATTATGACAACGTACAACTTTGATCTTTCTCTTAACCTGTTATGAGTAAAATAACGAATAGTCAATTTCGAGCTGTGCGCAAATATGCTGGCAAACAGAGAACAGCAGTGAGTCCAGGTTCAGCACGAAATACGAGAGGAAACGGAGTGAACCTCACGTCATAGCGCAAATCCGGTGTGGTCTAGTGGCGCCGGCACGGTAGCTCAGCGCGCTCGGTCAGAGGGTTAGCTGCCCTCTGTAATTAAAAAAAAACTGAGTTAATGGATCAACAACGAACTGGAACGGGTGTCTTTCGACGTCCTCCCAGAGCAGATACAACGAACGAAAACGAACAAAATGAGATTTAAAAAAAAAAAAAAAAGTGGCTAGGATACCTGGCTTTCACCCAGGAGGCCCGGGTTCGATTCCCGGTACCGGAACGGAAGTTTTTACGCACCCAACGCTCCATGTTTTGGCCTTCCAACGTTCGTTTTTCGCCCTCCTTGCGGAGCTTCAACCGAATGTAATCGGGGAAAACAGGCACATGATGCAATTACTGTCAGCACCGGGGTAAAGGGAGAGGAGGCGCTGGTCAGCTGTTGGGCTGCTACCAGCGTCAGTGGGAAGTCGGTGAAGTCGCCAGTTGCGCCAGAAGCCAGATATTACCGTAGTACGCCTACACACGCGTTCCAGTTATTCACGTTGCTTGCAGCCGCTCCATCCGCAAGAAGCGTGAGCCCGGATAGCTCAGTCGGTAGAGCATTAGGCTTTTAACCTAAGGGTCCAGGGTTCGAGTCCCTGTCCGGGCGAAGATTTTTAACGTTTCCGTAATGGCTCGTCTCGTAGCGATGGTAGCCCTGCCGTAATCAGTGCACGGAGTTCGTTTCCTGTCAAAATTCTGCGCAGACGGGTTTGATTTTTCACGATTCGAGGGACTCTTCAGTTACGAGCAGTCGTGGCCGAGTGGTTAAGGCGTCTGACTAGAAATCAGATTCCCTCTGGGAGCGTAGGTTCGAGTCCTACCGACTGCGTCCGTTTTTTCTTTTTTTGTTTAAGAAGAAGGAGCAGAAAATTTCGCAGTTTGCCTGTCGTTTTGGTACCTCGCCTCTCACAGCCGTTTATAGTGCCTGTCCTTTTGATAAGGGCGAATTCCAAGCGTCAGCTTTCGCGTCAGCCGAGCAAAGTCGGGACAAGTCGGGACATACTACAGGATGGTCTGCGTGGAGTAACGACGACAAAAACGTTAATTTAACAGCACGCGGCTCACATACTATATACGAAAAAACTAGCGTTACTTGCGGTGGCCGGGAATCGAACCCGGATCAACTGCTTGGAAGGCAACTATGCTCACCATTACACCACCACCGCACAGCCGCTCCTCGCGACGCCGCGCTGTGTCGGCTTCCCGCCCGCCAGCAGCGGCCCACGGTGATAGTAGCTGTAGGCGCTTTACGAGCTAGGAGGGTGCATCCACACGCATTCGGGTAGCGCCTCCACGCACGCTGCGTCTTTGGGCGAGACTAGTCGCCGCAGCCGCAAGGTTACTCACACGATAGTGATGAGTGGTCGTTTTAAGGCAGTGTAGTGGAGGACTCCGCGTGTGTAGCACTTTTTTCGGTTTCATCCGACGTCGCTGGGTGGCAATCCCACTTTCCCTGCAGAAAACTGCTCGGGAAGCACGGGCAGCTTGTCGAGCATCGGTGGTTCAGTGGCATGTGCCTCAGTAGTGCAGTAAGCAGCGCGTAAGTCTCATAATCTTAAGGTTTGCCGGCACGATAACTCAGCGTGTTCGGTCTGACAGTTATCTGCCCTCTGTAATAAAAGACTGAGTCAACGATGAACTTGAACGGGCGTCATCGGACGTCCGCCCCCAACAAATGCAACGAACGAAATGAGAAGAAAAAAAAAGTGGTAGAATGCTCGCTTAGCACGCGGGCGGCCCGGGTTCGATTCCCGGCCGATGTATCGTTCTGCTGTTATCGCTATAATGCTGCCGCACCGATTCCTCGCTTGAGCTCCGTCAGCCTCAGGAATGTATAGCAGGATTCGCTGTGAGAAGAACCAAACACGCAGCACGCAAGAGACCGTACTTGGACGGTCGCGTGCTATTTCTGAGCTGTAACGTCGGCCTGGCCCAACAGGCCGCTGTGTTCAGGCGCCGCAAGGGCGATGGACTGTAACCTCAGGCAGTGCTGCGTTCCGTTGAAAAAGCTGCGGCAGCAGTTTAATCTAGCAAGTCGGGAAAGCACGTGTAGCAACACAACAGATTCTTCAGAGCGCGCAAACTCTCTATCTCTAATATGCGAGACTTACCAAGTTTCCTGGAACGTTGCTCGCAACGTGCCTCGGTAGCGCAGTAGGTAGCGCGTAAGTCTCATAATCTTAAGGTCGTGAGTTCGATCCTCACCCGGGGCATTTAATTTGCTGTACATCACGGCTGAATTAACGGTGTTGCTGTTGCTAGGGAACGAACTTAATTGTCATTCGTTATCCACAAGGAGTCTACGCTCAGCGTCAAAATTTTTATTTCCAATTATGACAACGTACAACTTTGATCTTTCTCTTAACCTGTTATGAGTAAAATAACGAATAGTCAATTTCGAGCTGTGCGCAAATATGCTGGCAAACAGAGAACAGCAGTGAGTCCAGGTTCAGCACGAAATACGAGAGGAAACGGAGTGAACCTCACGTCATAGCGCAAATCCGGTGTGGTCTAGTGGCGCCGGCACGGTAGCTCAGCGCGCTCGGTCAGAGGGTTAGCTGCCCTCTGTAATTAAAAAAAAACTGAGTTAATGGATCAACAACGAACTGGAACGGGTGTCTTTCGACGTCCTCCCAGAGCAGATACAACGAACGAAAACGAACAAAATGAGATTTAAAAAAAAAAAAAAAAAGTGGCTAGGATACCTGGCTTTCACCCAGGAGGCCCGGGTTCGATTCCCGGTACCGGAACGGAAGTTTTTACGCACCCAACGCTCCATGTTTTGGCCTTCCAACGTTCGTTTTTCGCCCTCCTTGCGGAGCTTCAACCGAATGTAATCGGGGAAAACAGGCACATGATGCAATTACTGTCAGCACCGGGGTAAAGGGAGAGGAGGCGCTGGTCACCTGTTGGGCTGCTACCAGCGTCAGTGGGAAGTCGGTGAAGTCGCCAGTTGCGCCAGAAGCCAGATATTACCGTAGTACGCCTACACACGCGTTCCAGTTATTCACGTTGCTTGCAGCCGCTCCATCCGCAAGAAGCGTGAGCCCGGATAGCTCAGTCGGTAGAGCATTAGGCTTTTAACCTAAGGGTCCAGGGTTCGAGTCCCTGTCCGGGCGAAGATTTTTAACGTTTCCGTAATGGCTCGTCTCGTAGCGATGGTAGCCCTGCCGTAATCAGTGCACGGAGTTCGTTTCCTGTCAAAATTCTGCGCAGACGGGTTTGATTTTTCACGATTCGAGGGACTCTTCAGTTACGAGCAGTCGTGGCCGAGTGGTTAAGGCGTCTGACTAGAAATCAGATTCCCTCTGGGAGCGTAGGTTCGAGTCCTACCGACTGCGTCCGTTTTTTCTTTTTTTGTTTAAGAAGAAGGAGCAGAAAGTTTCGCAGTTTGCCTGTCGTTTTGGTACCTCGCCTCTCACAGCCGTTTATAGTGCCTGTCCTTTTGATAAGGGCGAATTCCAAGCGTCAGCTTTCGCGTCAGCCGAGCAAAGTCGGGACAAGTCGGGACATACTACAGGATGGTCTGCGTGGAGTAACGACGACAAAAACGTTAATTTAACAGCACGCGGCTCACATACTATATACGAAAAAACTAGCGTTACTTGCGGTGGCCGGGAATCGAACCCGGATCAACTGCTTGGAAGGCAACTATGCTCACCATTACACCACCACCGCACAGCCGCTCCTCGCGACGCCGCGCTGTGTCGGCTTCCCGCCCGCCAGCAGCGGCCCACGGTGATAGTAGCTGTAGGCGCTTTACGAGCTAGGAGGGTGCATCCACACGCATTCGGGTAGCGCCTCCACGCACGCTGCGTCTTTGGGCGAGACTAGTCGCCGCAGCCGCAAGGTTACTCACACGATAGTGATGAGTGGTCGTTTTAAGGCAGTGTAGTGGAGGACTCCGCGTGTGTAGCACTTTTTTCGGTTTCATCCGACGTCGCTGGGTGGCAATCCCACTTTCCCTGCAGAAAACTGCTCGGGAAGCACGGGCAGCTTGTCGAGCATCGGTGGTTCAGTGGCATGTGCCTCAGTAGTGCAGTAAGCAGCGCGTAAGTCTCATAATCTTAAGGTTTGCCGGCACGATAACTCAGCGTGTTCGGTCTGACAGTTATCTGCCCTCTGTAATAAAAGACTGAGTCAACGATGAACTTGAACGGGCGTCATCGGACGTCCGCCCCCAACAAATGCAACGAACGAAATGAGAAGAAAAAAAAAGTGGTAGAATGCTCGCTTAGCACGCGGGCGGCCCGGGTTCGATTCCCGGCCGATGTATCGTTCTGCTGTTATCGCTATAATGCTGCCGCACCGATTCCTCGCTTGAGCTCCGTCAGCCTCAGGAATGTATAGCAGGATTCGCTGTGAGAAGAACCAAACACGCAGCACGCAAGAGACCGTACTTGGACGGTCGCGTGCTATTTCTGAGCTGTAACGTCGGCCTGGCCCAACAGGCCGCTGTGTTCAGGCGCCGCAAGGGCGATGGACTGTAACCTCAGGCAGTGCTGCGTTCCGTTGAAAAAGCTGCGGCAGCAGTTTAATCTAGCAAGTCGGGAAAGCACGTGTAGCAACACAACAGATTCTTCAGAGCGCGCAAACTCTCTATCTCTAATATGCGAGACTTACCAAGTTTCCTGGAACGTTGCTCGCAACGTGCCTCGGTAGCGCAGTAGGTAGCGCGTAAGTCTCATAATCTTAAGGTCGTGAGTTCGATCCTCACCCGGGGCATTTAATTTGCTGTACATCACGGCTGAATTAACGGTGTTGCTGTTGCTAGGGAACGAACTTAATTGTCATTCGTTATCCACAAGGAGTCTACGCTCAGCGTCAAAATGTTTATTTCCAATTATGACAACGTACAACTTTGATCTTTCTCTTAACCTGTTATGAGTAAAATAACGAATAGTCAATTTCGAGCTGTGCGCAAATATGCTGGCAAACAGAGAACAGCAGTGAGTCCAGGTTCAGCACGAAATACGAGAGGAAACGGAGTGAACCTCACGTCATAGCGCAAATCCGGTGTGGTCTAGTGGCGCCGGCACGGTAGCTCAGCGCGCTCGGTCAGAGGGTTAGCTGCCCTCTGTAATTAAAAAAAAACTGAGTTAATGGATCAACAACGAACTGGAACGGGTGTCTTTCGACGTCCTCCCAGAGCAGATACAACGAACGAAAACGAACAAAATGAGATTTAAAAAAAAAAAAAAAAGTGGCTAGGATACCTGGCTTTCACCCAGGAGGCCCGGGTTCGATTCCCGGTACCGGAACGGAAGTTTCTACGCACCCAACGCTCCATGTTTTGGCCTTCCAACGTTCGTTTTTCGCCCTCCTTGCGGAGCTTCAACCGAATGTAATCGGGGAAAACAGGCACATGATGCAATTACTGTCAGCACCGGGGTAAAGGGAGAGGAGGCGCTGGTCAGCTGTTGGGCTGCTACCAGCGTCAGTGGGAAGTCGGTGAAGTCGCCAGTTGCGCCAGAAGCCAGATATTACCGTAGTACGCCTACACACGCGTTCCAGTTATTCACGTTGCTTGCAGCCGCTCCATCCGCAAGAAGCGTGAGCCCGGATAGCTCAGTCGGTAGAGCATTAGGCTTTTAACCTAAGGGTCCAGGGTTCGAGTCCCTGTCCGGGCGAAGATTTTTAACGTTTCCGTAATGGCTCGTCTCGTAGCGATGGTAGCCCTGCCGTAATCAGTGCACGGAGTTCGTTTCCTGTCAAAATTCTGCGCAGACGGGTTTGATTTTTCACGATTCGAGGGACTCTTCAGTTACGAGCAGTCGTGGCCGAGTGGTTAAGGCGTCTGACTAGAAATCAGATTCCCTCTGGGAGCGTAGGTTCGAGTCCTACCGACTGCGTCCGTTTTTTCTTTTTTTGTTTAAGAAGAAGGAGCAGAAAATTTCGCAGTTTGCCTGTCGTTTTGGTACCTCGCCTCTCACAGCCGTTTATAGTGCCTGTCCTTTTGATAAGGGCGAATTCCAAGCGTCAGCTTTCGCGTCAGCCGAGCAAAGTCGGGACAAGTCGGGACATACTACAGGATGGTCTGCGTGGAGTAACGACGACAAAAACGTTAATTTAACAGCACGCGGCTCACATACTATATACGAAAAAACTAGCGTTACTTGCGGTGGCCGGGAATCGAACCCGGATCAACTGCTTGGAAGGCAACTATGCTCACCATTACACCACCACCGCACAGCCGCTCCTCGCGACGCCGCGCTGTGTCGGCTTCCCGCCCGCCAGCAGCGGCCCACGGTGATAGTAGCTGTAGGCGCTTTACGAGCTAGGAGGGTGCATCCACACGCATTCGGGTAGCGCCTCCACGCACGCTGCGTCTTTGGGCGAGACTAGTCGCCGCAGCCGCAAGGTTACTCACACGATAGTGATGAGTGGTCGTTTTAAGGCAGTGTAGTGGAGGACTCCGCGTGTGTAGCACTTTTTTCGGTTTCATCCGACGTCGCTGGGTGGCAATCCCACTTTCCCTGCAGAAAACTGCTCGGGAAGCACGGGCAGCTTGTCGAGCATCGGTGGTTCAGTGGCATGTGCCTCAGTAGTGCAGTAAGCAGCGCGTAAGTCTCATAATCTTAAGGTTTGCCGGCACGATAACTCAGCGTGTTCGGTCTGACAGTTATCTGCCCTCTGTAATAAAAGACTGAGTCAACGATGAACTTGAACGGGCGTCATCGGACGTCCGCCCCCAACAAATGCAACGAACGAAATGAGAAGAAAAAAAAAGTGGTAGAATGCTCGCTTAGCACGCGGGCGGCCCGGGTTCGATTCCCGGCCGATGTATCGTTCTGCTGTTATCGCTATAATGCTGCCGCACCGATTCCTCGCTTGAGCTCCGTCAGCCTCAGGAATGTATAGCAGGATTCGCTGTGAGAAGAACCAAACACGCAGCACGCAAGAGACCGTACTTGGACGGTCGCGTGCTATTTCTGAGCTGTAACGTCGGCCTGGCCCAACAGGCCGCTGTGTTCAGGCGCCGCAAGGGCGATGGACTGTAACCTCAGGCAGTGCTGCGTTCCGTTGAAAAAGCTGCGGCAGCAGTTTAATCTAGCAAGTCGGGAAAGCACGTGTAGCAACACAACAGATTCTTCAGAGCGCGCAAACTCTCTATCTCTAATATGCGAGACTTACCAAGTTTCCTGGAACGTTGCTCGCAACGTGCCTCGGTAGCGCAGTAGGTAGCGCGTAAGTCTCATAATCTTAAGGTCGTGAGTTCGATCCTCACCCGGGGCATTTAATTTGCTGTACATCACGGCTGAATTAACGGTGTTGCTGTTGCTAGGGAACGAACTTAATTGTCATTCGTTATCCACAAGGAGTCTACGCTCAGCGTCAAAATGTTTATTTCCAATTATGACAACGTACAACTTTGATCTTTCTCTTAACCTGTTATGAGTAAAATAACGAATAGTCAATTTCGAGCTGTGCGCAAATATGCTGGCAAACAGAGAACAGCAGTGAGTCCAGGTTCAGCACGAAATACGAGAGGAAACGGAGTGAACCTCACGTCATAGCGCAAATCCGGTGTGGTCTAGTGGCGCCGGCACGGTAGCTCAGCGCGCTCGGTCAGAGGGTTAGCTGCCCTCTGTAATTAAAAAAAAACTGAGTTAATGGATCAACAACGAACTGGAACGGGTGTCTTTCGACGTCCTCCCAGAGCAGATACAACGAACGAAAACGAACAAAATGAGATTTAAAAAAAAAAAAAAAGTGGCTAGGATACCTGGCTTTCACCCAGGAGGCCCGGGTTCGATTCCCGGTACCGGAACGGAAGTTTTTACGCACCCAACGCTCCATGTTTTGGCCTTCCAACGTTCGTTTTTCGCCCTCCTTGCGGAGCTTCAACCGAATGTAATCGGGGAAAACAGGCACATGATGCAATTACTGTCAGCACCGGGGTAAAGGGAGAGGAGGCGCTGGTCAGCTGTTGGGCTGCTACCAGCGTCAGTGGGAAGTCGGTGAAGTCGCCAGTTGCGCCAGAAGCCAGATATTACCGTAGTACGCCTACACACGCGTTCCAGTTATTCACGTTGCTTGCAGCCGCTCCATCCGCAAGAAGCGTGAGCCCGGATAGCTCAGTCGGTAGAGCATTAGGCTTTTAACCTAAGGGTCCAGGGTTCGAGTCCCTGTCCGGGCGAAGATTTTTAACGTTTCCGTAATGGCTCGTCTCGTAGCGATGGTAGCCCTGCCGTAATCAGTGCACGGAGTTCGTTTCCTGTCAAAATTCTGCGCAGACGGGTTTGATTTTTCACGATTCGAGGGACTCTTCAGTTACGAGCAGTCGTGGCCGAGTGGTTAAGGCGTCTGACTAGAAATCAGATTCCCTCTGGGAGCGTAGGTTCGAGTCCTACCGACTGCGTCCGTTTTTTCTTTTTTTGTTTAAGAAGAAGGAGCAGAAAATTTCGCAGTTTGCCTGTCGTTTTGGTACCTCGCCTCTCACAGCCGTTTATAGTGCCTGTCCTTTTGATAAGGGCGAATTCCAAGCGTCAGCTTTCGCGTCAGCCGAGCAAAGTCGGGACAAGTCGGGACATACTACAGGATGGTCTGCGTGGAGTAACGACGACAAAAACGTTAATTTAACAGCACGCGGCTCACATACTATATACGAAAAAACTAGCGTTACTTGCGGTGGCCGGGAATCGAACCCGGATCAACTGCTTGGAAGGCAACTATGCTCACCATTACACCACCACCGCACAGCCGCTCCTCGCGACGCCGCGCTGTGTCGGCTTCCCGCCCGCCAGCAGCGGCCCACGGTGATAGTAGCTGTAGGCGCTTTACGAGCTAGGAGGGTGCATCCACACGCATTCGGGTAGCGCCTCCACGCACGCTGCGTCTTTGGGCGAGACTAGTCGCCGCAGCCGCAAGGTTACTCACACGATAGTGATGAGTGGTCGTTTTAAGGCAGTGTAGTGGAGGACTCCGCGTGTGTAGCACTTTTTTCGGTTTCATCCGACGTCGCTGGGTGGCAATCCCACTTTCCCTGCAGAAAACTGCTCGGGAAGCACGGGCAGCTTGTCGAGCATCGGTGGTTCAGTGGCATGTGCCTCAGTAGTGCAGTAAGCAGCGCGTAAGTCTCATAATCTTAAGGTTTGCCGGCACGATAACTCAGCGTGTTCGGTCTGACAGTTATCTGCCCTCTGTAATAAAAGACTGAGTCAACGATGAACTTGAACGGGCGTCATCGGACGTCCGCCCCCAACAAATGCAACGAACGAAATGAGAAGAAAAAAAAAGTGGTAGAATGCTCGCTTAGCACGCGGGCGGCCCGGGTTCGATTCCCGGCCGATGTATCGTTCTGCTGTTATCGCTATAATGCTGCCGCACCGATTCCTCGCTTGAGCTCCGTCAGCCTCAGGAATGTATAGCAGGATTCGCTGTGAGAAGAACCAAACACGCAGCACGCAAGAGACCGTACTTGGACGGTCGCGTGCTATTTCTGAGCTGTAACGTCGGCCTGGCCCAACAGGCCGCTGTGTTCAGGCGCCGCAAGGGCGATGGACTGTAACCTCAGGCAGTGCTGCGTTCCGTTGAAAAAGCTGCGGCAGCAGTTTAATCTAGCAAGTCGGGAAAGCACGTGTAGCAACACAACAGATTCTTCAGAGCGCGCAAACTCTCTATCTCTAATATGCGAGACTTAACAAGTTTCCTGGAACGTTGCTCGCAACGTGCCTCGGTAGCGCAGTAGGTAGCGCGTAAGTCTCCTAATCTTAAGGTCGTGAGTTCGATCCTCACCCGGGGCATTTAATTTGCTGTACATCACGGCTGAATTAACGGTGTTGCTGTTGCTAGGGAACGAACTTAATTGTCATTCGTTATCCACAAGGAGTCTACGCTCAGCGTCAAAATGTTTATTTCCAATTATGACAACGTACAACTTTGATCTTTCTCTTAACCTGTTATGAGTAAAATAACGAATAGTCAATTTCGAGCTGTGCGCAAATATGCTGGCAAACAGAGAACAGCAGTGAGTCCAGGTTCAGCACGAAATACGAGAGGAAACGGAGTGAACCTCACGTCATAGCGCAAATCCGGTGTGGTCTAGTGGCGCCGGCACGGTAGCTCAGCGCGCTCGGTCAGAGGGTTAGCTGCCCTCTGTAATTAAAAAAAAACTGAGTTAATGGATCAACAACGAACTGGAACGGGTGTCTTTCGACGTCCTCCCAGAGCAGATACAACGAACGAAAACGAACAAAATGAGATTTAAAAAAAAAAAAAAAGTGGCTAGGATACCTGGCTTTCACCCAGGAGGCCCGGGTTCGATTCCCGGTACCGGAACGGAAGTTTTTACGCACCCAACGCTCCATGTTTTGGCCTTCCAACGTTCGTTTTTCGCCCTCCTTGCGGAGCTTCAACCGAATGTAATCGGGGAAAACAGGCACATGATGCAATTACTGTCAGCACCGGGGTAAAGGGAGAGGAGGCGCTGGTCAGCTGTTGGGCTGCTACCAGCGTCAGTGGGAAGTCGGTGAAGTCGCCAGTTGCGCCAGAAGCCAGATATTACCGTAGTACGCCTACACACGCGTTCCAGTTATTCACGTTGCTTGCAGCCGCTCCATCCGCAAGAAGCGTGAGCCCGGATAGCTCAGTCGGTAGAGCATTAGGCTTTTAACCTAAGGGTCCAGGGTTCGAGTCCCTGTCCGGGCGAAGATTTTTAACGTTTCCGTAATGGCTCGTCTCGTAGCGATGGTAGCCCTGCCGTAATCAGTGCACGGAGTTCGTTTCCTGTCAAAATTCTGCGCAGACGGGTTTGATTTTTCACGATTCGAGGGACTCTTCAGTTACGAGCAGTCGTGGCCGAGTGGTTAAGGCGTCTGACTAGAAATCAGATTCCCTCTGGGAGCGTAGGTTCGAGTCCTACCGACTGCGTCCGTTTTTTCTTTTTTTGTTTAAGAAGAAGGAGCAGAAAATTTCGCAGTTTGCCTGTCGTTTTGGTACCTCGCCTCTCACAGCCGTTTATAGTGCCTGTCCTTTTGATAAGGGCGAATTCCAAGCGTCAGCTTTCGCGTCAGCCGAGCAAAGTCGGGACAAGTCGGGACATACTACAGGATGGTCTGCGTGGAGTAACGACGACAAAAACGTTAATTTAACAGCACGCGGCTCACATACTATATACGAAAAAACTAGCGTTACTTGCGGTGGCCGGGAATCGAACCCGGATCAACTGCTTGGAAGGCAACTATGCTCACCATTACACCACCACCGCACAGCCGCTCCTCGCGACGCCGCGCTGTGTCGGCTTCCCGCCCGCCAGCAGCGGCCCACGGTGATAGTAGCTGTAGGCGCTTTACGAGCTAGGAGGGTGCATCCACACGCATTCGGGTAGCGCCTCCACGCACGCTGCGTCTTTGGGCGAGACTAGTCGCCGCAGCCGCAAGGTTACTCACACGATAGTGATGAGTGGTCGTTTTAAGGCAGTGTAGTGGAGGACTCCGCGTGTGTAGCACTTTTTTCGGTTTCATCCGACGTCGCTGGGTGGCAATCCCACTTTCCCTGCAGAAAACTGCTCGGGAAGCACGGGCAGCTTGTCGAGCATCGGTGGTTCAGTGGCATGTGCCTCAGTAGTGCAGTAAGCAGCGCGTAAGTCTCATAATCTTAAGGTTTGCCGGCACGATAACTCAGCGTGTTCGGTCTGACAGTTATCTGCCCTCTGTAATAAAAGACTGAGTCAACGATGAACTTGAACGGGCGTCATCGGACGTCCGCCCCCAACAAATGCAACGAACGAAATGAGAAGAAAAAAAAAGTGGTAGAATGCTCGCTTAGCACGCGGGCGGCCCGGGTTCGATTCCCGGCCGATGTATCGTTCTGCTGTTATCGCTATAATGCTGCCGCACCGATTCCTCGCTTGAGCTCCGTCAGCCTCAGGAATGTATAGCAGGATTCGCTGTGAGAAGAACCAAACACGCAGCACGCAAGAGACCGTACTTGGACGGTCGCGTGCTATTTCTGAGCTGTAACGTCGGCCTGGCCCAACAGGCCGCTGTGTTCAGGCGCCGCAAGGGCGATGGACTGTAACCTCAGGCAGTGCTGCGTTCCGTTGAAAAAGCTGCGGCAGCAGTTTAATCTAGCAAGTCGGGAAAGCACGTGTAGCAACACAACAGATTCTTCAGAGCGCGCAAACTCTCTATCTCTAATATGCGAGACTTACCAAGTTTCCTGGAACGTTGCTCGCAACGTGCCTCGGTAGCGCAGTAGGTAGCGCGTAAGTCTCCTAATCTTAAGGTCGT
Organism: Schistocerca nitens; assembly: GCF_023898315.1. NCBI lineage: Eukaryota > Metazoa > Arthropoda > Insecta > Orthoptera > Acrididae > Schistocerca > Schistocerca nitens. The sequence goes on from NW_026045758.1 coordinate 161,643, forward strand.
GAGTTCGATCCTCACCCGGGGCATTTAATTTGCTGTACATCACGGCTGAATTAACGGTGTTGCTGTTGCTAGGGAACGAACTTAATTGTCATTCGTTATCCACAAGGAGTCTACGCTCAGCGTCAAAATGTTTATTTCCAATTATGACAACGTACAACTTTGATCTTTCTCTTAACCTGTTATGAGTAAAATAACGAATAGTCAATTTCGAGCTGTGCGCAAATATGCTGGCAAACAGAGAACAGCAGTGAGTCCAGGTTCAGCACGAAATACGAGAGGAAACGGAGTGAACCTCACGTCATAGCGCAAATCCGGTGTGGTCTAGTGGCGCCGGCACGGTAGCTCAGCGCGCTCGGTCAGAGGGTTAGCTGCCCTCTGTAATTAAAAAAAAACTGAGTTAATGGATCAACAACGAACTGGAACGGGTGTCTTTCGACGTCCTCCCAGAGCAGATACAACGAACGAAAACGAACAAAATGAGATTTAAAAAAAAAAAAAAAGTGGCTAGGATACCTGGCTTTCACCCAGGAGGCCCGGGTTCGATTCCCGGTACCGGAACGGAAGTTTTTACGCACCCAACGCTCCATGTTTTGGCCTTCCAACGTTCGTTTTTCGCCCTCCTTGCGGAGCTTCAACCGAATGTAATCGGGGAAAACAGGCACATGATGCAATTACTGTCAGCACCGGGGTAAAGGGAGAGGAGGCGCTGGTCAGCTGTTGGGCTGCTACCAGCGTCAGTGGGAAGTCGGTGAAGTCGCCAGTTGCGCCAGAAGCCAGATATTACCGTAGTACGCCTACACACGCGTTCCAGTTATTCACGTTGCTTGCAGCCGCTCCATCCGCAAGAAGCGTGAGCCCGGATAGCTCAGTCGGTAGAGCATTAGGCTTTTAACCTAAGGGTCCAGGGTTCGAGTCCCTGTCCGGGCGAAGATTTTTAACGTTTCCGTAATGGCTCGTCTCGTAGCGATGGTAGCCCTGCCGTAATCAGTGCACGGAGTTCGTTTCCTGTCAAAATTCTGCGCAGACGGGTTTGATTTTTCACGATTCGAGGGACTCTTCAGTTACGAGCAGTCGTGGCCGAGTGGTTAAGGCGTCTGACTAGAAATCAGATTCCCTCTGGGAGCGTAGGTTCGAGTCCTACCGACTGCGTCCGTTTTTTCTTTTTTTGTTTAAGAAGAAGGAGCAGAAAATTTCGCAGTTTGCCTGTCGTTTTGGTACCTCGCCTCTCACAGCCGTTTATAGTGCCTGTCCTTTTGATAAGGGCGAATTCCAAGCGTCAGCTTTCGCGTCAGCCGAGCAAAGTCGGGACAAGTCGGGACATACTACAGGATGGTCTGCGTGGAGTAACGACGACAAAAACGTTAATTTAACAGCACGCGGCTCACATACTATATACGAAAAAACTAGCGTTACTTGCGGTGGCCGGGAATCGAACCCGGATCAACTGCTTGGAAGGCAACTATGCTCACCATTACACCACCACCGCACAGCCGCTCCTCGCGACGCCGCGCTGTGTCGGCTTCCCGCCCGCCAGCAGCGGCCCACGGTGATAGTAGCTGTAGGCGCTTTACGAGCTAGGAGGGTGCATCCACACGCATTCGGGTAGCGCCTCCACGCACGCTGCGTCTTTGGGCGAGACTAGTCGCCGCAGCCGCAAGGTTACTCACACGATAGTGATGAGTGGTCGTTTTAAGGCAGTGTAGTGGAGGACTCCGCGTGTGTAGCACTTTTTTCGGTTTCATCCGACGTCGCTGGGTGGCAATCCCACTTTCCCTGCAGAAAACTGCTCGGGAAGCACGGGCAGCTTGTCGAGCATCGGTGGTTCAGTGGCATGTGCCTCAGTAGTGCAGTAAGCAGCGCGTAAGTCTCATAATCTTAAGGTTTGCCGGCACGATAACTCAGCGTGTTCGGTCTGACAGTTATCTGCCCTCTGTAATAAAAGACTGAGTCAACGATGAACTTGAACGGGCGTCATCGGACGTCCGCCCCCAACAAATGCAACGAACGAAATGAGAAGAAAAAAAAAGTGGTAGAATGCTCGCTTAGCACGCGGGCGGCCCGGGTTCGATTCCCGGCCGATGTATCGTTCTGCTGTTATCGCTATAATGCTGCCGCACCGATTCCTCGCTTGAGCTCCGTCAGCCTCAGGAATGTATAGCAGGATTCGCTGTGAGAAGAACCAAACACGCAGCACGCAAGAGACCGTACTTGGACGGTCGCGTGCTATTTCTGAGCTGTAACGTCGGCCTGGCCCAACAGGCCGCTGTGTTCAGGCGCCGCAAGGGCGATGGACTGTAACCTCAGGCAGTGCTGCGTTCCGTTGAAAAAGCTGCGGCAGCAGTTTAATCTAGCAAGTCGGGAAAGCACGTGTAGCAACACAACAGATTCTTCAGAGCGCGCAAACTCTCTATCTCTAATATGCGAGACTTAACAAGTTTCCTGGAACGTTGCTCGCAACGTGCCTCGGTAGCGCAGTAGGTAGCGCGTAAGTCTCCTAATCTTAAGGTCGTGAGTTCGATCCTCACCCGGGGCATTTAATTTGCTGTACATCACGGCTGAATTAACGGTGTTGCTGTTGCTAGGGAACGAACTTAATTGTCATTCGTTATCCACAAGGAGTCTACGCTCAGCGTCAAAATGTTTATTTCCAATTATGACAACGTACAACTTTGATCTTTCTCTTAACCTGTTATGAGTAAAATAACGAATAGTCAATTTCGAGCTGTGCGCAAATATGCTGGCAAACAGAGAACAGCAGTGAGTCCAGGTTCAGCACGAAATACGAGAGGAAACGGAGTGAACCTCACGTCATAGCGCAAATCCGGTGTGGTCTAGTGGCGCCGGCACGGTAGCTCAGCGCGCTCGGTCAGAGGGTTAGCTGCCCTCTGTAATTAAAAAAAAACTGAGTTAATGGATCAACAACGAACTGGAACGGGTGTCTTTCGACGTCCTCCCAGAGCAGATACAACGAACGAAAACGAACAAAATGAGATTTAAAAAAAAAAAAAAAGTGGCTAGGATACCTGGCTTTCACCCAGGAGGCCCGGGTTCGATTCCCGGTACCGGAACGGAAGTTTTTACGCACCCAACGCTCCATGTTTTGGCCTTCCAACGTTCGTTTTTCGCCCTCCTTGCGGAGCTTCAACCGAATGTAATCGGGGAAAACAGGCACATGATGCAATTACTGTCAGCACCGGGGTAAAGGGAGAGGAGGCGCTGGTCAGCTGTTGGGCTGCTACCAGCGTCAGTGGGAAGTCGGTGAAGTCGCCAGTTGCGCCAGAAGCCAGATATTACCGTAGTACGCCTACACACGCGTTCCAGTTATTCACGTTGCTTGCAGCCGCTCCATCCGCAAGAAGCGTGAGCCCGGATAGCTCAGTCGGTAGAGCATTAGGCTTTTAACCTAAGGGTCCAGGGTTCGAGTCCCTGTCCGGGCGAAGATTTTTAACGTTTCCGTAATGGCTCGTCTCGTAGCGATGGTAGCCCTGCCGTAATCAGTGCACGGAGTTCGTTTCCTGTCAAAATTCTGCGCAGACGGGTTTGATTTTTCACGATTCGAGGGACTCTTCAGTTACGAGCAGTCGTGGCCGAGAGTGGTTAAGGCGTCTGACTAGAAATCAGATTCCCTCTGGGAGCGTAGGTTCGAGTCCTACCGACTGCGTCCGTTTTTTCTTTTTTTGTTTAAGAAGAAGGAGCAGAAAATTTCGCAGTTTGCCTGTCGTTTTGGTACCTCGCCTCTCACAGCCGTTTATAGTGCCTGTCCTTTTGATAAGGGCGAATTCCAAGCGTCAGCTTTCGCGTCAGCCGAGCAAAGTCGGGACAAGTCGGGACATACTACAGGATGGTCTGCGTGGAGTAACGACGACAAAAACGTTAATTTAACAGCACGCGGCTCACATACTATATACGAAAAAACTAGCGTTACTTGCGGTGGCCGGGAATCGAACCCGGATCAACTGCTTGGAAGGCAACTATGCTCACCATTACACCACCACCGCACAGCCGCTCCTCGCGACGCCGCGCTGTGTCGGCTTCCCGCCCGCCAGCAGCGGCCCACGGTGATAGTAGCTGTAGGCGCTTTACGAGCTAGGAGGGTGCATCCACACGCATTCGGGTAGCGCCTCCACGCACGCTGCGTCTTTGGGCGAGACTAGTCGCCGCAGCCGCAAGGTTACTCACACGATAGTGATGAGTGGTCGTTTTAAGGCAGTGTAGTGGAGGACTCCGCGTGTGTAGCACTTTTTTCGGTTTCATCCGACGTCGCTGGGTGGCAATCCCACTTTCCCTGCAGAAAACTGCTCGGGAAGCACGGGCAGCTTGTCGAGCATCGGTGGTTCAGTGGCATGTGCCTCAGTAGTGCAGTAAGCAGCGCGTAAGTCTCATAATCTTAAGGTTTGCCGGCACGATAACTCAGCGTGTTCGGTCTGACAGTTATCTGCCCTCTGTAATAAAAGACTGAGTCAACGATGAACTTGAACGGGCGTCATCGGACGTCCGCCCCCAACAAATGCAACGAACGAAATGAGAAGAAAAAAAAAGTGGTAGAATGCTCGCTTAGCACGCGGGCGGCCCGGGTTCGATTCCCGGCCGATGTATCGTTCTGCTGTTATCGCTATAATGCTGCCGCACCGATTCCTCGCTTGAGCTCCGTCAGCCTCAGGAATGTATAGCAGGATTCGCTGTGAGAAGAACCAAACACGCAGCACGCAAGAGACCGTACTTGGACGGTCGCGTGCTATTTCTGAGCTGTAACGTCGGCCTGGCCCAACAGGCCGCTGTGTTCAGGCGCCGCAAGGGCGATGGACTGTAACCTCAGGCAGTGCTGCGTTCCGTTGAAAAAGCTGCGGCAGCAGTTTAATCTAGCAAGTCGGGAAAGCACGTGTAGCAACACAACAGATTCTTCAGAGCGCGCAAACTCTCTATCTCTAATATGCGAGACTTACCAAGTTTCCTGGAACGTTGCTCGCAACGTGCCTCGGTAGCGCAGTAGGTAGCGCGTAAGTCTCATAATCTTAAGGTCGTGAGTTCGATCCTCACCCGGGGCATTTAATTTGCTGTACATCACGGCTGAATTAACGGTGTTGCTGTTGCTAGGGAACGAACTTAATTGTCATTCGTTATCCACAAGGAGTCTACGCTCAGCGTCAAAATGTTTATTTCCAATTATGACAACGTACAACTTTGATCTTTCTCTTAACCTGTTATGAGTAAAATAACGAATAGTCAATTTCGAGCTGTGCGCAAATATGCTGGCAAACAGAGAACAGCAGTGAGTCCAGGTTCAGCACGAAATACGAGAGGAAACGGAGTGAACCTCACGTCATAGCGCAAATCCGGTGTGGTCTAGTGGCGCCGGCACGGTAGCTCAGCGCGCTCGGTCAGAGGGTTAGCTGCCCTCTGTAATTAAAAAAAAACTGAGTTAATGGATCAACAACGAACTGGAACGGGTGTCTTTCGACGTCCTCCCAGAGCAGATACAACGAACGAAAACGAACAAAATGAGATTTAAAAAAAAAAAAAAGTGGCTAGGATACCTGGCTTTCACCCAGGAGGCCCGGGTTCGATTCCCGGTACCGGAACGGAAGTTTTTACGCACCCAACGCTCCATGTTTTGGCCTTCCAACGTTCGTTTTTCGCCCTCCTTGCGGAGCTTCAACCGAATGTAATCGGGGAAAACAGGCACATGATGCAATTACTGTCAGCACCGGGGTAAAGGGAGAGGAGGCGCTGGTCAGCTGTTGGGCTGCTACCAGCGTCAGTGGGAAGTCGGTGAAGTCGCCAGTTGCGCCAGAAGCCAGATATTACCGTAGTACGCCTACACACGCGTTCCAGTTATTCACGTTGCTTGCAGCCGCTCCATCCGCAAGAAGCGTGAGCCCGGATAGCTCAGTCGGTAGAGCATTAGGCTTTTAACCTAAGGGTCCAGGGTTCGAGTCCCTGTCCGGGCGAAGATTTTTAACGTTTCCGTAATGGCTCGTCTCGTAGCGATGGTAGCCCTGCCGTAATCAGTGCACGGAGTTCGTTTCCTGTCAAAATTCTGCGCAGACGGGTTTGATTTTTCACGATTCGAGGGACTCTTCAGTTACGAGCAGTCGTGGCCGAGTGGTTAAGGCGTCTGACTAGAAATCAGATTCCCTCTGGGAGCGTAGGTTCGAGTCCTACCGACTGCGTCCGTTTTTTCTTTTTTTGTTTAAGAAGAAGGAGCAGAAAATTTCGCAGTTTGCCTGTCGTTTTGGTACCTCGCCTCTCACAGCCGTTTATAGTGCCTGTCCTTTTGATAAGGGCGAATTCCAAGCGTCAGCTTTCGCGTCAGCCGAGCAAAGTCGGGACAAGTCGGGACATACTACAGGATGGTCTGCGTGGAGTAACGACGACAAAAACGTTAATTTAACAGCACGCGGCTCACATACTATATACGAAAAAACTAGCGTTACTTGCGGTGGCCGGGAATCGAACCCGGATCAACTGCTTGGAAGGCAACTATGCTCACCATTACACCACCACCGCACAGCCGCTCCTCGCGACGCCGCGCTGTGTCGGCTTCCCGCCCGCCAGCAGCGGCCCACGGTGATAGTAGCTGTAGGCGCTTTACGAGCTAGGAGGGTGCATCCACACGCATTCGGGTAGCGCCTCCACGCACGCTGCGTCTTTGGGCGAGACTAGTCGCCGCAGCCGCAAGGTTACTCACACGATAGTGATGAGTGGTCGTTTTAAGGCAGTGTAGTGGAGGACTCCGCGTGTGTAGCACTTTTTTCGGTTTCATCCGACGTCGCTGGGTGGCAATCCCACTTTCCCTGCAGAAAACTGCTCGGGAAGCACGGGCAGCTTGTCGAGCATCGGTGGTTCAGTGGCATGTGCCTCAGTAGTGCAGTAAGCAGCGCGTAAGTCTCATAATCTTAAGGTTTGCCGGCACGATAACTCAGCGTGTTCGGTCTGACAGTTATCTGCCCTCTGTAATAAAAGACTGAGTCAACGATGAACTTGAACGGGCGTCATCGGACGTCCGCCCCCAACAAATGCAACGAACGAAATGAGAAGAAAAAAAAAGTGGTAGAATGCTCGCTTAGCACGCGGGCGGCCCGGGTTCGATTCCCGGCCGATGTATCGTTCTGCTGTTATCGCTATAATGCTGCCGCACCGATTCCTCGCTTGAGCTCCGTCAGCCTCAGGAATGTATAGCAGGATTCGCTGTGAGAAGAACCAAACACGCAGCACGCAAGAGACCGTACTTGGACGGTCGCGTGCTATTTCTGAGCTGTAACGTCGGCCTGGCCCAACAGGCCGCTGTGTTCAGGCGCCGCAAGGGCGATGGACTGTAACCTCAGGCAGTGCTGCGTTCCGTTGAAAAAGCTGCGGCAGCAGTTTAATCTAGCAAGTCGGGAAAGCACGTGTAGCAACACAACAGATTCTTCAGAGCGCGCAAACTCTCTATCTCTAATATGCGAGACTTACCAAGTTTCCTGGAACGTTGCTCGCAACGTGCCTCGGTAGCGCAGTAGGTAGCGCGTAAGTCTCATAATCTTAAGGTCGTGAGTTCGATCCTCACCCGGGGCATTTAATTTGCTGTACATCACGGCTGAATTAACGGTGTTGCTGTTGCTAGGGAACGAACTTAATTGTCATTCGTTATCCACAAGGAGTCTACGCTCAGCGTCAAAATGTTTATTTCCAATTATGACAACGTACAACTTTGATCTTTCTCTTAACCTGTTATGAGTAAAATAACGAATAGTCAATTTCGAGCTGTGCGCAAATATGCTGGCAAACAGAGAACAGCAGTGAGTCCAGGTTCAGCACGAAATACGAGAGGAAACGGAGTGAACCTCACGTCATAGCGCAAATCCGGTGTGGTCTAGTGGCGCCGGCACGGTAGCTCAGCGCGCTCGGTCAGAGGGTTAGCTGCCCTCTGTAATTAAAAAAAAACTGAGTTAATGGATCAACAACGAACTGGAACGGGTGTCTTTCGACGTCCTCCCAGAGCAGATACAACGAACGAAAACGAACAAAATGAGATTTAAAAAAAAAAAAAAAAGTGGCTAGGATACCTGGCTTTCACCCAGGAGGCCCGGGTTCGATTCCCGGTACCGGAACGGAAGTTTTTACGCACCCAACGCTCCATGTTTTGGCCTTCCAACGTTCGTTTTTCGCCCTCCTTGCGGAGCTTCAACCGAATGTAATCGGGGAAAACAGGCACATGATGCAATTACTGTCAGCACCGGGGTAAAGGGAGAGGAGGCGCTGGTCAGCTGTTGGGCTGCTACCAGCGTCAGTGGGAAGTCGGTGAAGTCGCCAGTTGCGCCAGAAGCCAGATATTACCGTAGTACGCCTACACACGCGTTCCAGTTATTCACGTTGCTTGCAGCCGCTCCATCCGCAAGAAGCGTGAGCCCGGATAGCTCAGTCGGTAGAGCATTAGGCTTTTAACCTAAGGGTCCAGGGTTCGAGTCCCTGTCCGGGCGAAGATTTTTAACGTTTCCGTAATGGCTCGTCTCGTAGCGATGGTAGCCCTGCCGTAATCAGTGCACGGAGTTCGTTTCCTGTCAAAATTCTGCGCAGACGGGTTTGATTTTTCACGATTCGAGGGACTCTTCAGTTACGAGCAGTCGTGGCCGAGTGGTTAAGGCGTCTGACTAGAAATCAGATTCCCTCTGGGAGCGTAGGTTCGAGTCCTACCGACTGCGTCCGTTTTTTCTTTTTTTGTTTAAGAAGAAGGAGCAGAAAATTTCGCAGTTTGCCTGTCGTTTTGGTACCTCGCCTCTCACAGCCGTTTATAGTGCCTGTCCTTTTGATAAGGGCGAATTCCAAGCGTCAGCTTTCGCGTCAGCCGAGCAAAGTCGGGACAAGTCGGGACATACTACAGGATGGTCTGCGTGGAGTAACGACGACAAAAACGTTAATTTAACAGCACGCGGCTCACATACTATATACGAAAAAACTAGCGTTACTTGCGGTGGCCGGGAATCGAACCCGGATCAACTGCTTGGAAGGCAACTATGCTCACCATTACACCACCACCGCACAGCCGCTCCTCGCGACGCCGCGCTGTGTCGGCTTCCCGCCCGCCAGCAGCGGCCCACGGTGATAGTAGCTGTAGGCGCTTTACGAGCTAGGAGGGTGCATCCACACGCATTCGGGTAGCGCCTCCACGCACGCTGCGTCTTTGGGCGAGACTAGTCGCCGCAGCCGCAAGGTTACTCACACGATAGTGATGAGTGGTCGTTTTAAGGCAGTGTAGTGGAGGACTCCGCGTGTGTAGCACTTTTTTCGGTTTCATCCGACGTCGCTGGGTGGCAATCCCACTTTCCCTGCAGAAAACTGCTCGGGAAGCACGGGCAGCTTGTCGAGCATCGGTGGTTCAGTGGCATGTGCCTCAGTAGTGCAGTAAGCAGCGCGTAAGTCTCATAATCTTAAGGTTTGCCGGCACGATAACTCAGCGTGTTCGGTCTGACAGTTATCTGCCCTCTGTAATAAAAGACTGAGTCAACGATGAACTTGAACGGGCGTCATCGGACGTCCGCCCCCAACAAATGCAACGAACGAAATGAGAAGAAAAAAAAAGTGGTAGAATGCTCGCTTAGCACGCGGGCGGCCCGGGTTCGATTCCCGGCCGATGTATCGTTCTGCTGTTATCGCTATAATGCTGCCGCACCGATTCCTCGCTTGAGCTCCGTCAGCCTCAGGAATGTATAGCAGGATTCGCTGTGAGAAGAACCAAACACGCAGCACGCAAGAGACCGTACTTGGACGGTCGCGTGCTATTTCTGAGCTGTAACGTCGGCCTGGCCCAACAGGCCGCTGTGTTCAGGCGCCGCAAGGGCGATGGACTGTAACCTCAGGCAGTGCTGCGTTCCGTTGAAAAAGCTGCGGCAGCAGTTTAATCTAGCAAGTCGGGAAAGCACGTGTAGCAACACAACAGATTCTTCAGAGCGCGCAAACTCTCTATCTCTAATATGCGAGACTTACCAAGTTTCCTGGAACGTTGCTCGCAACGTGCCTCGGTAGCGCAGTAGGTAGCGCGTAAGTCTCATAATCTTAAGGTCGTGAGTTCGATCCTCACCCGGGGCATTTAATTTGCTGTACATCACGGCTGAATTAACGGTGTTGCTGTTGCTAGGGAACGAACTTAATTGTCATTCGTTATCCACAAGGAGTCTACGCTCAGCGTCAAAATGTTTATTTCCAATTATGACAACGTACAACTTTGATCTTTCTCTTAACCTGTTATGAGTAAAATAACGAATAGTCAATTTCGAGCTGTGCGCAAATATGCTGGCAAACAGAGAACAGCAGTGAGTCCAGGTTCAGCACGAAATACGAGAGGAAACGGAGTGAACCTCACGTCATAGCGCAAATCCGGTGTGGTCTAGTGGCGCCGGCACGGTAGCTCAGCGCGCTCGGTCAGAGGGTTAGCTGCCCTCTGTAATTAAAAAAAAACTGAGTTAATGGATCAACAACGAACTGGAACGGGTGTCTTTCGACGTCCTCCCAGAGCAGATACAACGAACGAAAACGAACAAAATGAGATTTAAAAAAAAAAAAAAAAGTGGCTAGGATACCTGGCTTTCACCCAGGAGGCCCGGGTTCGATTCCCGGTACCGGAACGGAAGTTTTTACGCACCCAACGCTCCATGTTTTGGCCTTCCAACGTTCGTTTTTCGCCCTCCTTGCGGAGCTTCAACCGAATGTAATCGGGGAAAACAGGCACATGATGCAATTACTGTCAGCACCGGGGTAAAGGGAGAGGAGGCGCTGGTCAGCTGTTGGGCTGCTACCAGCGTCAGTGGGAAGTCGGTGAAGTCGCCAGTTGCGCCAGAAGCCAGATATTACCGTAGTACGCCTACACACGCGTTCCAGTTATTCACGTTGCTTGCAGCCGCTCCATCCGCAAGAAGCGTGAGCCCGGATAGCTCAGTCGGTAGAGCATTAGGCTTTTAACCTAAGGGTCCAGGGTTCGAGTCCCTGTCCGGGCGAAGATTTTTAACGTTTCCGTAATGGCTCGTCTCGTAGCGATGGTAGCCCTGCCGTAATCAGTGCACGGAGTTCGTTTCCTGTCAAAATTCTGCGCAGACGGGTTTGATTTTTCACGATTCGAGGGACTCTTCAGTTACGAGCAGTCGTGGCCGAGTGGTTAAGGCGTCTGACTAGAAATCAGATTCCCTCTGGGAGCGTAGGTTCGAGTCCTACCGACTGCGTCCGTTTTTTCTTTTTTTGTTTAAGAAGAAGGAGCAGAAAATTTCGCAGTTTGCCTGTCGTTTTGGTACCTCGCCTCTCACAGCCGTTTATAGTGCCTGTCCTTTTGATAAGGGCGAATTCCAAGCGTCAGCTTTCGCGTCAGCCGAGCAAAGTCGGGACAAGTCGGGACATACTACAGGATGGTCTGCGTGGAGTAACGACGACAAAAACGTTAATTTAACAGCACGCGGCTCACATACTATATACGAAAAAACTAGCGTTACTTGCGGTGGCCGGGAATCGAACCCGGATCAACTGCTTGGAAGGCAACTATGCTCACCATTACACCACCACCGCACAGCCGCTCCTCGCGACGCCGCGCTGTGTCGGCTTCCCGCCCGCCAGCAGCGGCCCACGGTGATAGTAGCTGTAGGCGCTTTACGAGCTAGGAGGGTGCATCCACACGCATTCGGGTAGCGCCTCCACGCACGCTGCGTCTTTGGGCGAGACTAGTCGCCGCAGCCGCAAGGTTACTCACACGATAGTGATGAGTGGTCGTTTTAAGGCAGTGTAGTGGAGGACTCCGCGTGTGTAGCACTTTTTTCGGTTTCATCCGACGTCGCTGGGTGGCAATCCCACTTTCCCTGCAGAAAACTGCTCGGGAAGCACGGGCAGCTTGTCGAGCATCGGTGGTTCAGTGGCATGTGCCTCAGTAGTGCAGTAAGCAGCGCGTAAGTCTCATAATCTTAAGGTTTGCCGGCACGATAACTCAGCGTGTTCGGTCTGACAGTTATCTGCCCTCTGTAATAAAAGACTGAGTCAACGATGAACTTGAACGGGCGTCATCGGACGTCCGCCCCCAACAAATGCAACGAACGAAATGAGAAGAAAAAAAAAGTGGTAGAATGCTCGCTTAGCACGCGGGCGGCCCGGGTTCGATTCCCGGCCGATGTATCGTTCTGCTGTTATCGCTATAATGCTGCCGCACCGATTCCTCGCTTGAGCTCCGTCAGCCTCAGGAATGTATAGCAGGATTCGCTGTGAGAAGAACCAAACACGCAGCACGCAAGAGACCGTACTTGGACGGTCGCGTGCTATTTCTGAGCTGTAACGTCGGCCTGGCCCAACAGGCCGCTGTGTTCAGGCGCCGCAAGGGCGATGGACTGTAACCTCAGGCAGTGCTGCGTTCCGTTGAAAAAGCTGCGGCAGCAGTTTAATCTAGCAAGTCGGGAAAGCACGTGTAGCAACACAACAGATTCTTCAGAGCGCGCAAACTCTCTATCTCTAATATGCGAGACTTACCAAGTTTCCTGGAACGTTGCTCGCAACGTGCCTCGGTAGCGCAGTAGGTAGCGCGTAAGTCTCATAATCTTAAGGTCGTGAGTTCGATCCTCACCCGGGGCATTTAATTTGCTGTACATCACGGCTGAATTAACGGTGTTGCTGTTGCTAGGGAACGAACTTAATTGTCATTCGTTATCCACAAGGAGTCTACGCTCAGCGTCAAAATGTTTATTTCCAATTATGACAACGTACAACTTTGATCTTTCTCTTAACCTGTTATGAGTAAAATAACGAATAGTCAATTTCGAGCTGTGCGCAAATATGCTGGCAAACAGAGAACAGCAGTGAGTCCAGGTTCAGCACGAAATACGAGAGGAAACGGAGTGAACCTCACGTCATAGCGCAAATCCGGTGTGGTCTAGTGGCGCCGGCACGGTAGCTCAGCGCGCTCGGTCAGAGGGTTAGCTGCCCTCTGTAATTAAAAAAAAACTGAGTTAATGGATCAACAACGAACTGGAACGGGTGTCTTTCGACGTCCTCCCAGAGCAGATACAACGAACGAAAACGAACAAAATGAGATTTAAAAAAAAAAAAAAAAGTGGCTAGGATACCTGGCTTTCACCCAGGAGGCCCGGGTTCGATTCCCGGTACCGGAACGGAAGTTTTTACGCACCCAACGCTCCATGTTTTGGCCTTCCAACGTTCGTTTTTCGCCCTCCTTGCGGAGCTTCAACCGAATGTAATCGGGGAAAACAGGCACATGATGCAATTACTGTCAGCACCGGGGTAAAGGGAGAGGAGGCGCTGGTCAGCTGTTGGGCTGCTACCAGCGTCAGTGGGAAGTCGGTGAAGTCGCCAGTTGCGCCAGAAGCCAGATATTACCGTAGTACGCCTACACACGCGTTCCAGTTATTCACGTTGCTTGCAGCCGCTCCATCCGCAAGAAGCGTGAGCCCGGATAGCTCAGTCGGTAGAGCATTAGGCTTTTAACCTAAGGGTCCAGGGTTCGAGTCCCTGTCCGGGCGAAGATTTTTAACGTTTCCGTAATGGCTCGTCTCGTAGCGATGGTAGCCCTGCCGTAATCAGTGCACGGAGTTCGTTTCCTGTCAAAATTCTGCGCAGACGGGTTTGATTTTTCACGATTCGAGGGACTCTTCAGTTACGAGCAGTCGTGGCCGAGTGGTTAAGGCGTCTGACTAGAAATCAGATTCCCTCTGGGAGCGTAGGTTCGAGTCCTACCGACTGCGTCCGTTTTTTCTTTTTTTGTTTAAGAAGAAGGAGCAGAAAATTTCGCAGTTTGCCTGTCGTTTTGGTACCTCGCCTCTCACAGCCGTTTATAGTGCCTGTCCTTTTGATAAGGGCGAATTCCAAGCGTCAGCTTTCGCGTCAGCCGAGCAAAGTCGGGACAAGTCGGGACATACTACAGGATGGTCTGCGTGGAGTAACGACGACAAAAACGTTAATTTAACAGCACGCGGCTCACATACTATATACGAAAAAACTAGCGTTACTTGCGGTGGCCGGGAATCGAACCCGGATCAACTGCTTGGAAGGCAACTATGCTCACCATTACACCACCACCGCACAGCCGCTCCTCGCGACGCCGCGCTGTGTCGGCTTCCCGCCCGCCAGCAGCGGCCCACGGTGATAGTAGCTGTAGGCGCTTTACGAGCTAGGAGGGTGCATCCACACGCATTCGGGTAGCGCCTCCACGCACGCTGCGTCTTTGGGCGAGACTAGTCGCCGCAGCCGCAAGGTTACTCACACGATAGTGATGAGTGGTCGTTTTAAGGCAGTGTAGTGGAGGACTCCGCGTGTGTAGCACTTTTTTCGGTTTCATCCGACGTCGCTGGGTGGCAATCCCACTTTCCCTGCAGAAAACTGCTCGGGAAGCACGGGCAGCTTGTCGAGCATCGGTGGTTCAGTGGCATGTGCCTCAGTAGTGCAGTAAGCAGCGCGTAAGTCTCATAATCTTAAGGTTTGCCGGCACGATAACTCAGCGTGTTCGGTCTGACAGTTATCTGCCCTCTGTAATAAAAGACTGAGTCAACGATGAACTTGAACGGGCGTCATCGGACGTCCGCCCCCAACAAATGCAACGAACGAAATGAGAAGAAAAAAAAAGTGGTAGAATGCTCGCTTAGCACGCGGGCGGCCCGGGTTCGATTCCCGGCCGATGTATCGTTCTGCTGTTATCGCTATAATGCTGCCGCACCGATTCCTCGCTTGAGCTCCGTCAGCCTCAGGAATGTATAGCAGGATTCGCTGTGAGAAGAACCAAACACGCAGCACGCAAGAGACCGTACTTGGACGGTCGCGTGCTATTTCTGAGCTGTAACGTCGGCCTGGCCCAACAGGCCGCTGTGTTCAGGCGCCGCAAGGGCGATGGACTGTAACCTCAGGCAGTGCTGCGTTCCGTTGAAAAAGCTGCGGCAGCAGTTTAATCTAGCAAGTCGGGAAAGCACGTGTAGCAACACAACAGATTCTTCAGAGCGCGCAAACTCTCTATCTCTAATATGCGAGACTTACCAAGTTTCCTGGAACGTTGCTCGCAACGTGCCTCGGTAGCGCAGTAGGTAGCGCGTAAGTCTCATAATCTTAAGGTCGTGAGTTCGATCCTCACCCGGGGCATTTAATTTGCTGTACATCACGGCTGAATTAACGGTGTTGCTGTTGCTAGGGAACGAACTTAATTGTCATTCGTTATCCACAAGGAGTCTACGCTCAGCGTCAAAATTTTTATTTCCAATTATGACAACGTACAACTTTGATCTTTCTCTTAACCTGTTATGAGTAAAATAACGAATAGTCAATTTCGAGCTGTGCGCAAATATGCTGGCAAACAGAGAACAGCAGTGAGTCCAGGTTCAGCACGAAATACGAGAGGAAACGGAGTGAACCTCACGTCATAGCGCAAATCCGGTGTGGTCTAGTGGCGCCGGCACGGTAGCTCAGCGCGCTCGGTCAGAGGGTTAGCTGCCCTCTGTAATTAAAAAAAAACTGAGTTAATGGATCAACAACGAACTGGAACGGGTGTCTTTCGACGTCCTCCCAGAGCAGATACAACGAACGAAAACGAACAAAATGAGATTTAAAAAAAAAAAAAAAAGTGGCTAGGATACCTGGCTTTCACCCAGGAGGCCCGGGTTCGATTCCCGGTACCGGAACGGAAGTTTTTACGCACCCAACGCTCCATGTTTTGGCCTTCCAACGTTCGTTTTTCGCCCTCCTTGCGGAGCTTCAACCGAATGTAATCGGGGAAAACAGGCACATGATGCAATTACTGTCAGCACCGGGGTAAAGGGAGAGGAGGCGCTGGTCAGCTGTTGGGCTGCTACCAGCGTCAGTGGGAAGTCGGTGAAGTCGCCAGTTGCGCCAGAAGCCAGATATTACCGTAGTACGCCTACACACGCGTTCCAGTTATTCACGTTGCTTGCAGCCGCTCCATCCGCAAGAAGCGTGAGCCCGGATAGCTCAGTCGGTAGAGCATTAGGCTTTTAACCTAAGGGTCCAGGGTTCGAGTCCCTGTCCGGGCGAAGATTTTTAACGTTTCCGTAATGGCTCGTCTCGTAGCGATGGTAGCCCTGCCGTAATCAGTGCACGGAGTTCGTTTCCTGTCAAAATTCTGCGCAGACGGGTTTGATTTTTCACGATTCGAGGGACTCTTCAGTTACGAGCAGTCGTGGCCGAGTGGTTAAGGCGTCTGACTAGAAATCAGATTCCCTCTGGGAGCGTAGGTTCGAGTCCTACCGACTGCGTCCGTTTTTTCTTTTTTTGTTTAAGAAGAAGGAGCAGAAAATTTCGCAGTTTGCCTGTCGTTTTGGTACCTCGCCTCTCACAGCCGTTTATAGTGCCTGTCCTTTTGATAAGGGCGAATTCCAAGCGTCAGCTTTCGCGTCAGCCGAGCAAAGTCGGGACAAGTCGGGACATACTACAGGATGGTCTGCGTGGAGTAACGACGACAAAAACGTTAATTTAACAGCACGCGGCTCACATACTATATACGAAAAAACTAGCGTTACTTGCGGTGGCCGGGAATCGAACCCGGATCAACTGCTTGGAAGGCAACTATGCTCACCATTACACCACCACCGCACAGCCGCTCCTCGCGACGCCGCGCTGTGTCGGCTTCCCGCCCGCCAGCAGCGGCCCACGGTGATAGTAGCTGTAGGCGCTTTACGAGCTAGGAGGGTGCATCCACACGCATTCGGGTAGCGCCTCCACGCACGCTGCGTCTTTGGGCGAGACTAGTCGCCGCAGCCGCAAGGTTACTCACACGATAGTGATGAGTGGTCGTTTTAAGGCAGTGTAGTGGAGGACTCCGCGTGTGTAGCACTTTTTTCGGTTTCATCCGACGTCGCTGGGTGGCAATCCCACTTTCCCTGCAGAAAACTGCTCGGGAAGCACGGGCAGCTTGTCGAGCATCGGTGGTTCAGTGGCATGTGCCTCAGTAGTGCAGTAAGCAGCGCGTAAGTCTCATAATCTTAAGGTTTGCCGGCACGATAACTCAGCGTGTTCGGTCTGACAGTTATCTGCCCTCTGTAATAAAAGACTGAGTCAACGATGAACTTGAACGGGCGTCATCGGACGTCCGCCCCCAACAAATGCAACGAACGAAATGAGAAGAAAAAAAAAGTGGTAGAATGCTCGCTTAGCACGCGGGCGGCCCGGGTTCGATTCCCGGCCGATGTATCGTTCTGCTGTTATCGCTATAATGCTGCCGCACCGATTCCTCGCTTGAGCTCCGTCAGCCTCAGGAATGTATAGCAGGATTCGCTGTGAGAAGAACCAAACACGCAGCACGCAAGAGACCGTACTTGGACGGTCGCGTGCTATTTCTGAGCTGTAACGTCGGCCTGGCCCAACAGGCCGCTGTGTTCAGGCGCCGCAAGGGCGATGGACTGTAACCTCAGGCAGTGCTGCGTTCCGTTGAAAAAGCTGCGGCAGCAGTTTAATCTAGCAAGTCGGGAAAGCACGTGTAGCAACACAACAGATTCTTCAGAGCGCGCAAACTCTCTATCTCTAATATGCGAGACTTACCAAGTTTCCTGGAACGTTGCTCGCAACGTGCCTCGGTAGCGCAGTAGGTAGCGCTTAAGTCTCATAATCTTAAGGTCGTGAGTTCGATCCTCACCCGGGGCATTTAATTTGCTGTACATCACGGCTGAATTAACGGTGTTGCTGTTGCTAGGGAACGAACTTAATTGTCATTCGTTATCCACAAGGAGTCTACGCTCAGCGTCAAAATTTTTATTTCCAATTATGACAACGTACAACTTTGATCTTTCTCTTAACCTGTTATGAGTAAAATAACGAATAGTCAATTTCGAGCTGTGCGCAAATATGCTGGCAAACAGAGAACAGCAGTGAGTCCAGGTTCAGCACGAAATACGAGAGGAAACGGAGTGAACCTCACGTCATAGCGCAAATCCGGTGTGGTCTAGTGGCGCCGGCACGGTAGCTCAGCGCGCTCGGTCAGAGGGTTAGCTGCCCTCTGTAATTAAAAAAAAACTGAGTTAATGGATCAACAACGAACTGGAACGGGTGTCTTTCGACGTCCTCCCAGAGCAGATACAACGAACGAAAACGAACAAAATGAGATTTAAAAAAAAAAAAAAAAAGTGGCTAGGATACCTGGCTTTCACCCAGGAGGCCCGGGTTCGATTCCCGGTACCGGAACGGAAGTTTTTACGCACCCAACGCTCCATGTTTTGGCCTTCCAACGTTCGTTTTTCGCCCTCCTTGCGGAGCTTCAACCGAATGTAATCGGGGAAAACAGGCACATGATGCAATTACTGTCAGCACCGGGGTAAAGGGAGAGGAGGCGCTGGTCAGCTGTTGGGCTGCTACCAGCGTCAGTGGGAAGTCGGTGAAGTCGCCAGTTGCGCCAGAAGCCAGATATTACCGTAGTACGCCTACACACGCGTTCCAGTTATTCACGTTGCTTGCAGCCGCTCCATCCGCAAGAAGCGTGAGCCCGGATAGCTCAGTCGGTAGAGCATTAGGCTTTTAACCTAAGGGTCCAGGGTTCGAGTCCCTGTCCGGGCGAAGATTTTTAACGTTTCCGTAATGGCTCGTCTCGTAGCGATGGTAGCCCTGCCGTAATCAGTGCACGGAGTTCGTTTCCTGTCAAAATTCTGCGCAGACGGGTTTGATTTTTCACGATTCGAGGGACTCTTCAGTTACGAGCAGTCGTGGCCGAGTGGTTAAGGCGTCTGACTAGAAATCAGATTCCCTCTGGGAGCGTAGGTTCGAGTCCTACCGACTGCGTCCGTTTTTTCTTTTTTTGTTTAAGAAGAAGGAGCAGAAAATTTCGCAGTTTGCCTGTCGTTTTGGTACCTCGCCTCTCACAGCCGTTTATAGTGCCTGTCCTTTTGATAAGGGCGAATTCCAAGCGTCAGCTTTCGCGTCAGCCGAGCAAAGTCGGGACAAGTCGGGACATACTACAGGATGGTCTGCGTGGAGTAACGACGACAAAAACGTTAATTTAACAGCACGCGGCTCACATACTATATACGAAAAAACTAGCGTTACTTGCGGTGGCCGGGAATCGAACCCGGATCAACTGCTTGGAAGGCAACTATGCTCACCATTACACCACCACCGCACAGCCGCTCCTCGCGACGCCGCGCTGTGTCGGCTTCCCGCCCGCCAGCAGCGGCCCACGGTGATAGTAGCTGTAGGCGCTTTACGAGCTAGGAGGGTGCATCCACACGCATTCGGGTAGCGCCTCCACGCACGCTGCGTCTTTGGGCGAGACTAGTCGCCGCAGCCGCAAGGTTACTCACACGATAGTGATGAGTGGTCGTTTTAAGGCAGTGTAGTGGAGGACTCCGCGTGTGTAGCACTTTTTTCGGTTTCATCCGACGTCGCTGGGTGGCAATCCCACTTTCCCTGCAGAAAACTGCTCGGGAAGCACGGGCAGCTTGTCGAGCATCGGTGGTTCAGTGGCATGTGCCTCAGTAGTGCAGTAAGCAGCGCGTAAGTCTCATAATCTTAAGGTTTGCCGGCACGATAACTCAGCGTGTTCGGTCTGACAGTTATCTGCCCTCTGTAATAAAAGACTGAGTCAACGATGAACTTGAACGGGCGTCATCGGACGTCCGCCCCCAACAAATGCAACGAACGAAATGAGAAGAAAAAAAAAGTGGTAGAATGCTCGCTTAGCACGCGGGCGGCCCGGGTTCGATTCCCGGCCGATGTATCGTTCTGCTGTTATCGCTATAATGCTGCCGCACCGATTCCTCGCTTGAGCTCCGTCAGCCTCAGGAATGTATAGCAGGATTCGCTGTGAGAAGAACCAAACACGCAGCACGCAAGAGACCGTACTTGGACGGTCGCGTGCTATTTCTGAGCTGTAACGTCGGCCTGGCCCAACAGGCCGCTGTGTTCAGGCGCCGCAAGGGCGATGGACTGTAACCTCAGGCAGTGCTGCGTTCCGTTGAAAAAGCTGCGGCAGCAGTTTAATCTAGCAAGTCGGGAAAGCACGTGTAGCAACACAACAGATTCTTCAGAGCGCGCAAACTCTCTATCTCTAATATGCGAGACTTACCAAGTTTCCTGGAACGTTGCTCGCAACGTGCCTCGGTAGCGCAGTAGGTAGCGCGTAAGTCTCATAATCTTAAGGTCGTGAGTTCGATCCTCACCCGGGGCATTTAATTTGCTGTACATCACGGCTGAATTAACGGTGTTGCTGTTGCTAGGGAACGAACTTAATTGTCATTCGTTATCCACAAGGAGTCTACGCTCAGCGTCAAAATTTTTATTTCCAATTATGACAACGTACAACTTTGATCTTTCTCTTAACCTGTTATGAGTAAAATAACGAATAGTCAATTTCGAGCTGTGCGCAAATATGCTGGCAAACAGAGAACAGCAGTGAGTCCAGGTTCAGCACGAAATACGAGAGGAAACGGAGTGAACCTCACGTCATAGCGCAAATCCGGTGTGGTCTAGTGGCGCCGGCACGGTAGCTCAGCGCGCTCGGTCAGAGGGTTAGCTGCCCTCTGTAATTAAAAAAAAACTGAGTTAATGGATCAACAACGAACTGGAACGGGTGTCTTTCGACGTCCTCCCAGAGCAGATACAACGAACGAAAACGAACAAAATGAGATTTAAAAAAAAAAAAAAAAGTGGCTAGGATACCTGGCTTTCACCCAGGAGGCCCGGGTTCGATTCCCGGTACCGGAACGGAAGTTTTTACGCACCCAACGCTCCATGTTTTGGCCTTCCAACGTTCGTTTTTCGCCCTCCTTGCGGAGCTTCAACCGAATGTAATCGGGGAAAACAGGCACATGATGCAATTACTGTCAGCACCGGGGTAAAGGGAGAGGAGGCGCTGGTCAGCTGTTGGGCTGCTACCAGCGTCAGTGGGAAGTCGGTGAAGTCGCCAGTTGCGCCAGAAGCCAGATAATACCGTAGTACGCCTACACACGCGTTCCAGTTATTCACGTTGCTTGCAGCCGCTCCATCCGCAAGAAGCGTGAGCCCGGATAGCTCAGTCGGTAGAGCATTAGGCTTTTAACCTAAGGGTCCAGGGTTCGAGTCCCTGTCCGGGCGAAGATTTTTAACGTTTCCGTAATGGCTCGTCTCGTAGCGATGGTAGCCCTGCCGTAATCAGTGCACGGAGTTCGTTTCCTGTCAAAATTCTGCGCAGACGGGTTTGATTTTTCACGATTCGAGGGACTGTTCAGTTACGAGCAGTCGTGGCCGAGTGGTTAAGGCGTCTGACTAGAAATCAGATTCCCTCTGGGAGCGTAGGTTCGAGTCCTACCGACTGCGTCCGTTTTTTCTTTTTTTGTTTAAGAAGAAGGAGCAGAAAATTTCGCAGTTTGCCTGTCGTTTTGGTACCTCGCCTCTCACAGCCGTTTATAGTGCCTGTCCTTTTGATAAGGGCGAATTCCAAGCGTCAGCTTTCGCGTCAGCCGAGCAAAGTCGGGACAAGTCGGGACATACTACAGGATGGTCTGCGTGGAGTAACGACGACAAAAACGTTAATTTAACAGCACGCGGCTCACATACTATATACGAAAAAACTAGCGTTACTTGCGGTGGCCGGGAATCGAACCCGGATCAACTGCTTGGAAGGCAACTATGCTCACCATTACACCACCACCGCACAGCCGCTCCTCGCGACGCCGCGCTGTGTCGGCTTCCCGCCCGCCAGCAGCGGCCCACGGTGATAGTAGCTGTAGGCGCTTTACGAGCTAGGAGGGTGCATCCACACGCATTCGGGTAGCGCCTCCACGCACGCTGCGTCTTTGGGCGAGACTAGTCGCCGCAGCCGCAAGGTTACTCACACGATAGTGATGAGTGGTCGTTTTAAGGCAGTGTAGTGGAGGACTCCGCGTGTGTAGCACTTTTTTCGGTTTCATCCGACGTCGCTGGGTGGCAATCCCACTTTCCCTGCAGAAAACTGCTCGGGAAGCACGGGCAGCTTGTCGAGCATCGGTGGTTCAGTGGCATGTGCCTCAGTAGTGCAGTAAGCAGCGCGTAAGTCTCATAATCTTAAGGTTTGCCGGCACGATAACTCAGCGTGTTCGGTCTGACAGTTATCTGCCCTCTGTAATAAAAGACTGAGTCAACGATGAACTTGAACGGGCGTCATCGGACGTCCGCCCCCAACAAATGCAACGAACGAAATGAGAAGAAAAAAAAAGTGGTAGAATGCTCGCTTAGCACGCGGGCGGCCCGGGTTCGATTCCCGGCCGATGTATCGTTCTGCTGTTATCGCTATAATGCTGCCGCACCGATTCCTCGCTTGAGCTCCGTCAGCCTCAGGAATGTATAGCAGGATTCGCTGTGAGAAGAACCAAACACGCAGCACGCAAGAGACCGTACTTGGACGGTCGCGTGCTATTTCTGAGCTGTAACGTCGGCCTGGCCCAACAGGCCGCTGTGTTCAGGCGCCGCAAGGGCGATGGACTGTAACCTCAGGCAGTGCTGCGTTCCGTTGAAAAAGCTGCGGCAGCAGTTTAATCTAGCAAGTCGGGAAAGCACGTGTAGCAACACAACAGATTCTTCAGAGCGCGCAAACTCTCTATCTCTAATATGCGAGACTTACCAAGTTTCCTGGAACGTTGCTCGCAACGTGCCTCGGTAGCGCAGTAGGTAGCGCGTAAGTCTCATAATCTTAAGGTCGTGAGTTCGATCCTCACCCGGGGCATTTAATTTGCTGTACATCACGGCTGAATTAACGGTGTTGCTGTTGCTAGGGAACGAACTTAATTGTCATTCGTTATCCACAAGGAGTCTACGCTCAGCGTCAAAATGTTTATTTCCAATTATGACAACGTACAACTTTGATCTTTCTCTTAACCTGTTATGAGTAAAATAACGAATAGTCAATTTCGAGCTGTGCGCAAATATGCTGGCAAACAGAGAACAGCAGTGAGTCCAGGTTCAGCACGAAATACGAGAGGAAACGGAGTGAACCTCACGTCATAGCGCAAATCCGGTGTGGTCTAGTGGCGCCGGCACGGTAGCTCAGCGCGCTCGGTCAGAGGGTTAGCTGCCCTCTGTAATTAAAAAAAAACTGAGTTAATGGATCAACAACGAACTGGAACGGGTGTCTTTCGACGTCCTCCCAGAGCAGATACAACGAACGAAAACGAACAAAATGAGATTTAAAAAAAAAAAAAAAGTGGCTAGGATACCTGGCTTTCACCCAGGAGGCCCGGGTTCGATTCCCGGTACCGGAACGGAAGTTTTTACGCACCCAACGCTCCATGTTTTGGCCTTCCAACGTTCGTTTTTCGCCCTCCTTGCGGAGCTTCAACCGAATGTAATCGGGGAAAACAGGCACATGATGCAATTACTGTCAGCACCGGGGTAAAGGGAGAGGAGGCGCTGGTCAGCTGTTGGGCTGCTACCAGCGTCAGTGGGAAGTCGGTGAAGTCGCCAGTTGCGCCAGAAGCCAGATATTACCGTAGTACGCCTACACACGCGTTCCAGTTATTCACGTTGCTTGCAGCCGCTCCATCCGCAAGAAGCGTGAGCCCGGATAGCTCAGTCGGTAGAGCATTAGGCTTTTAACCTAAGGGTCCAGGGTTCGAGTCCCTGTCCGGGCGAAGATTTTTAACGTTTCCGTAATGGCTCGTCTCGTAGCGATGGTAGCCCTGCCGTAATCAGTGCACGGAGTTCGTTTCCTGTCAAAATTCTGCGCAGACGGGTTTGATTTTTCACGATTCGAGGGACTCTTCAGTTACGAGCAGTCGTGGCCGAGTGGTTAAGGCGTCTGACTAGAAATCAGATTCCCTCTGGGAGCGTAGGTTCGAGTCTTACCGACTGCGTCCGTTTTTTCTTTTTTTGTTTAAGAAGAAGGAGCAGAAAATTTCGCAGTTTGCCTGTCGTTTTGGTACCTCGCCTCTCACAGCCGTTTATAGTGCCTGTCCTTTTGATAAGGGCGAATTCCAAGCGTCAGCTTTCGCGTCAGCCGAGCAAAGTCGGGACAAGTCGGGACATACTACAGGATGGTCTGCGTGGAGTAACGACGACAAAAACGTTAATTTAACAGCACGCGGCTCACATACTATATACGAAAAAACTAGCGTTACTTGCGGTGGCCGGGAATCGAACCCGGATCAACTGCTTGGAAGGCAACTATGCTCACCATTACACCACCACCGCACAGCCGCTCCTCGCGACGCCGCGCTGTGTCGGCTTCCCGCCCGCCAGCAGCGGCCCACGGTGATAGTAGCTGTAGGCGCTTTACGAGCTAGGAGGGTGCATCCACACGCATTCGGGTAGCGCCTCCACGCACGCTGCGTCTTTGGGCGAGACTAGTCGCCGCAGCCGCAAGGTTACTCACACGATAGTGATGAGTGGTCGTTTTAAGGCAGTGTAGTGGAGGACTCCGCGTGTGTAGCACTTTTTTCGGTTTCATCCGACGTCGCTGGGTGGCAATCCCACTTTCCCTGCAGAAAACTGCTCGGGAAGCACGGGCAGCTTGTCGAGCATCGGTGGTTCAGTGGCATGTGCCTCAGTAGTGCAGTAAGCAGCGCGTAAGTCTCATAATCTTAAGGTTTGCCGGCACGATAACTCAGCGTGTTCGGTCTGACAGTTATCTGCCCTCTGTAATAAAAGACTGAGTCAACGATGAACTTGAACGGGCGTCATCGGACGTCCGCCCCCAACAAATGCAACGAACGAAATGAGAAGAAAAAAAAAGTGGTAGAATGCTCGCTTAGCACGCGGGCGGCCCGGGTTCGATTCCCGGCCGATGTATCGTTCTGCTGTTATCGCTATAATGCTGCCGCACCGATTCCTCGCTTGAGCTCCGTCAGCCTCAGGAATGTATAGCAGGATTCGCTGTGAGAAGAACCAAACACGCAGCACGCAAGAGACCGTACTTGGACGGTCGCGTGCTATTTCTGAGCTGTAACGTCGGCCTGGCCCAACAGGCCGCTGTGTTCAGGCGCCGCAAGGGCGATGGACTGTAACCTCAGGCAGTGCTGCGTTCCGTTGAAAAAGCTGCGGCAGCAGTTTAATCTAGCAAGTCGGGAAAGCACGTGTAGCAACACAACAGATTCTTCAGAGCGCGCAAACTCTCTATCTCTAATATGCAAGACTTACCAAGTTTCCTGGAACGTTGCTCGCAACGTGCCTCGGTAGCGCAGTAGGTAGCGCGTAAGTCTCATAATCTTAAGGTCGTGAGTTCGATCCTCACCCGGGGCATTTAATTTGCTGTACATCACGGCTGAATTAACGGTGTTGCTGTTGCTAGGGAACGAACTTAATTGTCATTCGTTATCCACAAGGAGTCTACGCTCAGCGTCAAAATTTTTATTTCCAATTATGACAACGTACAACTTTGATCTTTCTCTTAACCTGTTACGAGTAAAATAACGAATAGTCAATTTCGAGCTGTGCGCAAATATGCTGGCAAACAGAGAACAGCAGTGAGTCCAGGTTCAGCACGAAATACGAGAGGAAACGGAGTGAACCTCACGTCATAGCGCAAATCCGGTGTGGTCTAGTGGCGCCGGCACGGTAGCTCAGCGCGCTCGGTCAGAGGGTTAGCTGCCCTCTGTAATTAAAAAAAAACTGAGTTAATGGATCAACAACGAACTGGAACGGGTGTCTTTCGACGTCCTCCCAGAGCAGATACAACGAACGAAAACGAACAAAATGAGATTTAAAAAAAAAAAAAAAAGTGGCTAGGATACCTGGCTTTCACCCAGGAGGCCCGGGTTCGATTCCCGGTACCGGAACGGAAGTTTTTACGCACCCAACGCTCCATGTTTTGGCCTTCCAACGTTCGTTTTTCGCCCTCCTTGCGGAGCTTCAACCGAATGTAATCGGGGAAAACAGGCACATGATGCAATTACTGTCAGCACCGGGGTAAAGGGAGAGGAGGCGCTGGTCAGCTGTTGGGCTGCTACCAGCGTCAGTGGGAAGTCGGTGAAGTCGCCAGTTGCGCCAGAAGCCAGATAATACCGTAGTACGCCTACACACGCGTTCCAGTTATTCACGTTGCTTGCAGCCGCTCCATCCGCAAGAAGCGTGAGCCCGGATAGCTCAGTCGGTAGAGCATTAGGCTTTTAACCTAAGGGTCCAGGGTTCGAGTCCCTGTCCGGGCGAAGATTTTTAACGTTTCCGTAATGGCTCGTCTCGTAGCGATGGTAGCCCTGCCGTAATCAGTGCACGGAGTTCGTTTCCTGTCAAAATTCTGCGCAGACGGGTTTGATTTTTCACGATTCGAGGGACTCTTCAGTTACGAGCAGTCGTGGCCGAGTGGTTAAGGCGTCTGACTAGAAATCAGATTCCCTCTGGGAGCGTAGGTTCGAGTCCTACCGACTGCGTCCGTTTTTTCTTTTTTTGTTTAAGAAGAAGGAGCAGAAAATTTCGCAGTTTGCCTGTCGTTTTGGTACCTCGCCTCTCACAGCCGTTTATAGTGCCTGTCCTTTTGATAAGGGCGAATTCCAAGCGTCAGCTTTCGCGTCAGCCGAGCAAAGTCGGGACAAGTCGGGACATACTACAGGATGGTCTGCGTGGAGTAACGACGACAAAAACGTTAATTTAACAGCACGCGGCTCACATACTATATACGAAAAAACTAGCGTTACTTGCGGTGGCCGGGAATCGAACCCGGATCAACTGCTTGGAAGGCAACTATGCTCACCATTACACCACCACCGCACAGCCGCTCCTCGCGACGCCGCGCTGTGTCGGCTTCCCGCCCGCCAGCAGCGGCCCACGGTGATAGTAGCTGTAGGCGCTTTACGAGCTAGGAGGGTGCATCCACACGCATTCGGGTAGCGCCTCCACGCACGCTGCGTCTTTGGGCGAGACTAGTCGCCGCAGCCGCAAGGTTACTCACACGATAGTGATGAGTGGTCGTTTTAAGGCAGTGTAGTGGAGGACTCCGCGTGTGTAGCACTTTTTTCGGTTTCATCCGACGTCGCTGGGTGGCAATCCCACTTTCCCTGCAGAAAACTGCTCGGGAAGCACGGGCAGCTTGTCGAGCATCGGTGGTTCAGTGGCATGTGCCTCAGTAGTGCAGTAAGCAGCGCGTAAGTCTCATAATCTTAAGGTTTGCCGGCACGATAACTCAGCGTGTTCGGTCTGACAGTTATCTGCCCTCTGTAATAAAAGACTGAGTCAACGATGAACTTGAACGGGCGTCATCGGACGTCCGCCCCCAACAAATGCAACGAACGAAATGAGAAGAAAAAAAAAGTGGTAGAATGCTCGCTTAGCACGCGGGCGGCCCGGGTTCGATTCCCGGCCGATGTATCGTTCTGCTGTTATCGCTATAATGCTGCCGCACCGATTCCTCGCTTGAGCTCCGTCAGCCTCAGGAATGTATAGCAGGATTCGCTGTGAGAAGAACCAAACACGCAGCACGCAAGAGACCGTACTTGGACGGTCGCGTGCTATTTCTGAGCTGTAACGTCGGCCTGGCCCAACAGGCCGCTGTGTTCAGGCGCCGCAAGGGCGATGGACTGTAACCTCAGGCAGTGCTGCGTTCCGTTGAAAAAGCTGCGGCAGCAGTTTAATCTAGCAAGTCGGGAAAGCACGTGTAGCAACACAACAGATTCTTCAGAGCGCGCAAACTCTCTATCTCTAATATGCGAGACTTACCAAGTTTCCTGGAACGTTGCTCGCAACGTGCCTCGGTAGCGCAGTAGGTAGCGCGTAAGTCTCATAATCTTAAGGTCGTGAGTTCGATCCTCACCCGGGGCATTTAATTTGCTGTACATCACGGCTGAATTAACGGTGTTGCTGTTGCTAGGGAACGAACTTAATTGTCATTCGTTATCCACAAGGAGTCTACGCTCAGCGTCAAAATGTTTATTTCCAATTATGACAACGTACAACTTTGATCTTTCTCTTAACCTGTTATGAGTAAAATAACGAATAGTCAATTTCGAGCTGTGCGCAAATATGCTGGCAAACAGAGAACAGCAGTGAGTCCAGGTTCAGCACGAAATACGAGAGGAAACGGAGTGAACCTCACGTCATAGCGCAAATCCGGTGTGGTCTAGTGGCGCCGGCACGGTAGCTCAGCGCGCTCGGTCAGAGGGTTAGCTGCCCTCTGTAATTAAAAAAAAACTGAGTTAATGGATCAACAACGAACTGGAACGGGTGTCTTTCGACGTCCTCCCAGAGCAGATACAACGAACGAAAACGAACAAAATGAGATTTAAAAAAAAAAAAAAAAGTGGCTAGGATACCTGGCTTTCACCCAGGAGGCCCGGGTTCGATTCCCGGTACCGGAACGGAAGTTTTTACGCACCCAACGCTCCATGTTTTGGCCTTCCAACGTTCGTTTTTCGCCCTCCTTGCGGAGCTTCAACCGAATGTAATCGGGGAAAACAGGCACATGATGCAATTACTGTCAGCACCGGGGTAAAGGGAGAGGAGGCGCTGGTCAGCTGTTGGGCTGCTACCAGCGTCAGTGGGAAGTCGGTGAAGTCGCCAGTTGCGCCAGAAGCCAGATATTACCGTAGTACGCCTACACACGCGTTCCAGTTATTCACGTTGCTTGCAGCCGCTCCATCCGCAAGAAGCGTGAGCCCGGATAGCTCAGTCGGTAGAGCATTAGGCTTTTAACCTAAGGGTCCAGGGTTCGAGTCCCTGTCCGAGCGAAGATTTTTAACGTTTCCGTAATGGCTCGTCTCGTAGCGATGGTAGCCCTGCCGTAATCAGTGCACGGAGTTCGTTTCCTGTCAAAATTCTGCGCAGACGGGTTTGATTTTTCACGATTCGAGGGACTCTTCAGTTACGAGCAGTCGTGGCCGAGTGGTTAAGGCGTCTGACTAGAAATCAGATTCCCTCTGGGAGCGTAGGTTCGAGTCCTACCGACTGCGTCCGTTTTTTCTTTTTTTGTTTAAGAAGAAGGAGCAGAAAATTTCGCAGTTTGCCTGTCGTTTTGGTACCTCGCCTCTCACAGCCGTTTATAGTGCCTGTCCTTTTGATAAGGGCGAATTCCAAGCGTCAGCTTTCGCGTCAGCCGAGCAAAGTCGGGACAAGTCGGGACATACTACAGGATGGTCTGCGTGGAGTAACGACGACAAAAACGTTAATTTAACAGCACGCGGCTCACATACTATATACGAAAAAACTAGCGTTACTTGCGGTGGCCGGGAATCGAACCCGGATCAACTGCTTGGAAGGCAACTATGCTCACCATTACACCACCACCGCACAGCCGCTCCTCGCGACGCCGCGCTGTGTCGGCTTCCCGCCCGCCAGCAGCGGCCCACGGTGATAGTAGCTGTAGGCGCTTTACGAGCTAGGAGGGTGCATCCACACGCATTCGGGTAGCGCCTCCACGCACGCTGCGTCTTTGGGCGAGACTAGTCGCCGCAGCCGCAAGGTTACTCACACGATAGTGATGAGTGGTCGTTTTAAGGCAGTGTAGTGGAGGACTCCGCGTGTGTAGCACTTTTTTCGGTTTCATCCGACGTCGCTGGGTGGCAATCCCACTTTCCCTGCAGAAAACTGCTCGGGAAGCACGGGCAGCTTGTCGAGCATCGGTGGTTCAGTGGCATGTGCCTCAGTAGTGCAGTAAGCAGCGCGTAAGTCTCATAATCTTAAGGTTTGCCGGCACGATAACTCAGCGTGTTCGGTCTGACAGTTATCTGCCCTCTGTAATAAAAGACTGAGTCAACGATGAACTTGAACGGGCGTCATCGGACGTCCGCCCCCAACAAATGCAACGAACGAAATGAGAAGAAAAAAAAAGTGGTAGAATGCTCGCTTAGCACGGGGGCGGCCCGGGTTCGATTCCCGGCCGATGTATCGTTCTGCTGTTATCGCTATAATGCTGCCGCACCGATTCCTCGCTTGAGCTCCGTCAGCCTCAGGAATGTATAGCAGGATTCGCTGTGAGAAGAACCAAACACGCAGCACGCAAGAGACCGTACTTGGACGGTCGCGTGCTATTTCTGAGCTGTAACGTCGGCCTGGCCCAACAGGCCGCTGTGTTCAGGCGCCGCAAGGGCGATGGACTGTAACCTCAGGCAGTGCTGCGTTCCGTTGAAAAAGCTGCGGCAGCAGTTTAATCTAGCAAGTCGGGAAAGCACGTGTAGCAACACAACAGATTCTTCAGAGCGCGCAAACTCTCTATCTCTAATATGCGAGACTTACCAAGTTTCCTGGAACGTTGCTCGCAACGTGCCTCGGTAGCGCAGTAGGTAGCGCGTAAGTCTCATAATCTTAAGGTCGTGAGTTCGATCCTCACCCGGGGCATTTAATTTGCTGTACATCACGGCTGAATTAACGGTGTTGCTGTTGCTAGGGAACGAACTTAATTGTCATTCGTTATCCACAAGGAGTCTACGCTCAGCGTCAAAATGTTTATTTCCAATTATGACAACGTACAACTTTGATCTTTCTCTTAACCTGTTATGAGTAAAATAACGAATAGTCAATTTCGAGCTGTGCGCAAATATGCTGGCAAACAGAGAACAGCAGTGAGTCCAGGTTCAGCACGAAATACGAGAGGAAACGGAGTGAACCTCACGTCATAGCGCAAATCCGGTGTGGTCTAGTGGCGCCGGCACGGTAGCTCAGCGCGCTCGGTCAGAGGGTTAGCTGCCCTCTGTAATTAAAAAAAAACTGAGTTAATGGATCAACAACGAACTGGAACGGGTGTCTTTCGACGTCCTCCCAGAGCAGATACAACGAACGAAAACGAACAAAATGAGATTTAAAAAAAAAAAAAAAAGTGGCTAGGATACCTGGCTTTCACCCAGGAGGCCCGGGTTCGATTCCCGGTACCGGAACGGAAGTTTCTACGCACCCAACGCTCCATGTTTTGGCCTTCCAACGTTCGTTTTTCGCCCTCCTTGCGGAGCTTCAACCGAATGTAATCGGGGAAAACAGGCACATGATGCAATTACTGTCAGCACCGGGGTAAAGGGAGAGGAGGCGCTGGTCAGCTGTTGGGCTGCTACCAGCGTCAGTGGGAAGTCGGTGAAGTCGCCAGTTGCGCCAGAAGCCAGATATTACCGTAGTACGCCTACACACGCGTTCCAGTTATTCACGTTGCTTGCAGCCGCTCCATCCGCAAGAAGCGTGAGCCCGGATAGCTCAGTCGGTAGAGCATTAGGCTTTTAACCTAAGGGTCCAGGGTTCGAGTCCCTGTCCGGGCGAAGATTTTTAACGTTTCCGTAATGGCTCGTCTCGTAGCGATGGTAGCCCTGCCGTAATCAGTGCACGGAGTTCGTTTCCTGTCAAAATTCTGCGCAGACGGGTTTGATTTTTCACGATTCGAGGGACTCTTCAGTTACGAGCAGTCGTGGCCGAGTGGTTAAGGCGTCTGACTAGAAATCAGATTCCCTCTGGGAGCGTAGGTTCGAGTCCTACCGACTGCGTCCGTTTTTTCTTTTTTTGTTTAAGAAGAAGGAGCAGAAAATTTCGCAGTTTGCCTGTCGTTTTGGTACCTCGCCTCTCACAGCCGTTTATAGTGCCTGTCCTTTTGATAAGGGCGAATTCCAAGCGTCAGCTTTCGCGTCAGCCGAGCAAAGTCGGGACAAGTCGGGACATACTACAGGATGGTCTGCGTGGAGTAACGACGACAAAAACGTTAATTTAACAGCACGCGGCTCACATACTATATACGAAAAAACTAGCGTTACTTGCGGTGGCCGGGAATCGAACCCGGATCAACTGCTTGGAAGGCAACTATGCTCACCATTACACCACCACCGCACAGCCGCTCCTCGCGACGCCGCGCTGTGTCGGCTTCCCGCCCGCCAGCAGCGGCCCACGGTGATAGTAGCTGTAGGCGCTTTACGAGCTAGGAGGGTGCATCCACACGCATTCGGGTAGCGCCTCCACGCACGCTGCGTCTTTGGGCGAGACTAGTCGCCGCAGCCGCAAGGTTACTCACACGATAGTGATGAGTGGTCGTTTTAAGGCAGTGTAGTGGAGGACTCCGCGTGTGTAGCACTTTTTTCGGTTTCATCCGACGTCGCTGGGTGGCAATCCCACTTTCCCTGCAGAAAACTGCTCGGGAAGCACGGGCAGCTTGTCGAGCATCGGTGGTTCAGTGGCATGTGCCTCAGTAGTGCAGTAAGCAGCGCGTAAGTCTCATAATCTTAAGGTTTGCCGGCACGATAACTCAGCGTGTTCGGTCTGACAGTTATCTGCCCTCTGTAATAAAAGACTGAGTCAACGATGAACTTGAACGGGCGTCATCGGACGTCCGCCCCCAACAAATGCAACGAACGAAATGAGAAGAAAAAAAAAGTGGTAGAATGCTCGCTTAGCACGCGGGCGGCCCGGGTTCGATTCCCGGCCGATGTATCGTTCTGCTGTTATCGCTATAATGCTGCCGCACCGATTCCTCGCTTGAGCTCCGTCAGCCTCAGGAATGTATAGCAGGATTCGCTGTGAGAAGAACCAAACACGCAGCACGCAAGAGACCGTACTTGGACGGTCGCGTGCTATTTCTGAGCTGTAACGTCGGCCTGGCCCAACAGGCCGCTGTGTTCAGGCGCCGCAAGGGCGATGGACTGTAACCTCAGGCAGTGCTGCGTTCCGTTGAAAAAGCTGCGGCAGCAGTTTAATCTAGCAAGTCGGGAAAGCACGTGTAGCAACACAACAGGTTCTTCAGAGCGCGCAAACTCTCTATCTCTAATATGCGAGACTTACCAAGTTTCCTGGAACGTTGCTCGCAACGTGCCTCGGTAGCGCAGTAGGTAGCGCGTAAGTCTCATAATCTTAAGGTCGTGAGTTCGATCCTCACCCGGGGCATTTAATTTGCTGTACATCACGGCTGAATTAACGGTGTTGCTGTTGCTAGGGAACGAACTTAATTGTCATTCGTTATCCACAAGGAGTCTACGCTCAGCGTCAAAATTTTTATTTCCAATTATGACAACGTACAACTTTGATCTTTCTCTTAACCTGTTATGAGTAAAATAACGAATAGTCAATTTCGAGCTGTGCGCAAATATGCTGGCAAACAGAGAACAGCAGTGAGTCCAGGTTCAGCACGAAATACGAGAGGAAACGGAGTGAACCTCACGTCATAGCGCAAATCCGGTGTGGTCTAGTGGCGCCGGCACGGTAGCTCAGCGCGCTCGGTCAGAGGGTTAGCTGCCCTCTGTAATTAAAAAAAAACTGAGTTAATGGATCAACAACGAACTGGAACGGGTGTCTTTCGACGTCCTCCCAGAGCAGATACAACGAACGAAAACGAACAAAATGAGATTTAAAAAAAAAAAAAAAAGTGGCTAGGATACCTGGCTTTCACCCAGGAGGCCCGGGTTCGATTCCCGGTACCGGAACGGAAGTTTCTACGCACCCAACGCTCCATGTTTTGGCCTTCCAACGTTCGTTTTTCGCCCTCCTTGCGGAGCTTCAACCGAATGTAATCGGGGAAAACAGGCACATGATGCAATTACTGTCAGCACCGGGGTAAAGGGAGAGGAGGCGCTGGTCAGCTGTTGGGCTGCTACCAGCGTCAGTGGGAAGTCGGTGAAGTCGCCAGTTGCGCCAGAAGCCAGATATTACCGTAGTACGCCTACACACGCGTTCCAGTTATTCACGTTGCTTGCAGCCGCTCCATCCGCAAGAAGCGTGAGCCCGGATAGCTCAGTCGGTAGAGCATTAGGCTTTTAACCTAAGGGTCCAGGGTTCGAGTCCCTGTCCGGGCGAAGATTTTTAACGTTTCCGTAATGGCTCGTCTCGTAGCGATGGTAGCCCTGCCGTAATCAGTGCACGGAGTTCGTTTCCTGTCAAAATTCTGCGCAGACGGGTTTGATTTTTCACGATTCGAGGGACTCTTCAGTTACGAGCAGTCGTGGCCGAGTGGTTAAGGCGTCTGACTAGAAATCAGATTCCCTCTGGGAGCGTAGGTTCGAGTCCTACCGACTGCGTCCGTTTTTTCTTTTTTTGTTTAAGAAGAAGGAGCAGAAAATTTCGCAGTTTGCCTGTCGTTTTGGTACCTCGCCTCTCACAGCCGTTTATAGTGCCTGTCCTTTTGATAAGGGCGAATTCCAAGCGTCAGCTTTCGCGTCAGCCGAGCAAAGTCGGGACAAGTCGGGACATACTACAGGATGGTCTGCGTGGAGTAACGACGACAAAAACGTTAATTTAACAGCACGCGGCTCACATACTATATACGAAAAAACTAGCGTTACTTGCGGTGGCCGGGAATCGAACCCGGATCAACTGCTTGGAAGGCAACTATGCTCACCATTACACCACCACCGCACAGCCGCTCCTCGCGACGCCGCGCTGTGTCGGCTTCCCGCCCGCCAGCAGCGGCCCACGGTGATAGTAGCTGTAGGCGCTTTACGAGCTAGGAGGGTGCATCCACACGCATTCGGGTAGCGCCTCCACGCACGCTGCGTCTTTGGGCGAGACTAGTCGCCGCAGCCGCAAGGTTACTCACACGATAGTGATGAGTGGTCGTTTTAAGGCAGTGTAGTGGAGGACTCCGCGTGTGTAGCACTTTTTTCGGTTTCATCCGACGTCGCTGGGTGGCAATCCCACTTTCCCTGCAGAAAACTGCTCGGGAAGCACGGGCAGCTTGTCGAGCATCGGTGGTTCAGTGGCATGTGCCTCAGTAGTGCAGTAAGCAGCGCGTAAGTCTCATAATCTTAAGGTTTGCCGGCACGATAACTCAGCGTGTTCGGTCTGACAGTTATCTGCCCTCTGTAATAAAAGACTGAGTCAACGATGAACTTGAACGGGCGTCATCGGACGTCCGCCCCCAACAAATGCAACGAACGAAATGAGAAGAAAAAAAAAGTGGTAGAATGCTCGCTTAGCACGCGGGCGGCCCGGGTTCGATTCCCGGCCGATGTATCGTTCTGCTGTTATCGCTATAATGCTGCCGCACCGATTCCTCGCTTGAGCTCCGTCAGCCTCAGGAATGTATAGCAGGATTCGCTGTGAGAAGAACCAAACACGCAGCACGCAAGAGACCGTACTTGGACGGTCGCGTGCTATTTCTGAGCTGTAACGTCGGCCTGGCCCAACAGGCCGCTGTGTTCAGGCGCCGCAAGGGCGATGGACTGTAACCTCAGGCAGTGCTGCGTTCCGTTGAAAAAGCTGCGGCAGCAGTTTAATCTAGCAAGTCGGGAAAGCACGTGTAGCAACACAACAGATTCTTCAGAGCGCGCAAACTCTCTATCTCTAATATGCGAGACTTACCAAGTTTCCTGGAACGTTGCTCGCAACGTGCCTCGGTAGCGCAGTAGGTAGCGCGTAAGTCTCATAATCTTAAGGTCGTGAGTTCGATCCTCACCCGGGGCATTTAATTTGCTGTACATCACGGCTGAATTAACGGTGTTGCTGTTGCTAGGGAACGAACTTAATTGTCATTCGTTATCCACAAGGAGTCTACGCTCAGCGTCAAAATTTTTATTTCCAATTATGACAACGTACAACTTTGATCTTTCTCTTAACCTGTTATGAGTAAAATAACGAATAGTCAATTTCGAGCTGTGCGCAAATATGCTGGCAAACAGAGAACAGCAGTGAGTCCAGGTTCAGCACGAAATACGAGAGGAAACGGAGTGAACCTCACGTCATAGCGCAAATCCGGTGTGGTCTAGTGGCGCCGGCACGGTAGCTCAGCGCGCTCGGTCAGAGGGTTAGCTGCCCTCTGTAATTAAAAAAAAACTGAGTTAATGGATCAACAACGAACTGGAACGGGTGTCTTTCGACGTCCTCCCAGAGCAGATACAACGAACGAAAACGAACAAAATGAGATTTAAAAAAAAAAAAAAAAGTGGCTAGGATACCTGGCTTTCACCCAGGAGGCCCGGGTTCGATTCCCGGTACCGGAACGGAAGTTTTTACGCACCCAACGCTCCATGTTTTGGCCTTCCAACGTTCGTTTTTCGCCCTCCTTGCGGAGCTTCAACCGAATGTAATCGGGGAAAACAGGCACATGATGCAATTACTGTCAGCACCGGGGTAAAGGGAGAGGAGGCGCTGGTCAGCTGTTGGGCTGCTACCAGCGTCAGTGGGAAGTCGGTGAAGTCGCCAGTTGCGCCAGAAGCCAGATATTACCGTAGTACGCCTACACACGCGTTCCAGTTATTCACGTTGCTTGCAGCCGCTCCATCCGCAAGAAGCGTGAGCCCGGATAGCTCAGTCGGTAGAGCATTAGGCTTTTAACCTAAGGGTCCAGGGTTCGAGTCCCTGTCCGGGCGAAGATTTTTAACGTTTCCGTAATGGCTCGTCTCGTAGCGATGGTAGCCCTGCCGTAATCAGTGCACGGAGTTCGTTTCCTGTCAAAATTCTGCGCAGACGGGTTTGATTTTTCACGATTCGAGGGACTCTTCAGTTACGAGCAGTCGTGGCCGAGTGGTTAAGGCGTCTGACTAGAAATCAGATTCCCTCTGGGAGCGTAGGTTCGAGTCCTACCGACTGCGTCCGTTTTTTCTTTTTTTGTTTAAGAAGAAGGAGCAGAAAATTTCGCAGTTTGCCTGTCGTTTTGGTACCTCGCCTCTCACAGCCGTTTATAGTGCCTGTCCTTTTGATAAGGGCGAATTCCAAGCGTCAGCTTTCGCGTCAGCCGAGCAAAGTCGGGACAAGTCGGGACATACTACAGGATGGTCTGCGTGGAGTAACGACGACAAAAACGTTAATTTAACAGCACGCGGCTCACATACTATATACGAAAAAACTAGCGTTACTTGCGGTGGCCGGGAATCGAACCCGGATCAACTGCTTGGAAGGCAACTATGCTCACCATTACACCACCACCGCACAGCCGCTCCTCGCGACGCCGCGCTGTGTCGGCTTCCCGCCCGCCAGCAGCGGCCCACGGTGATAGTAGCTGTAGGCGCTTTACGAGCTAGGAGGGTGCATCCACACGCATTCGGGTAGCGCCTCCACGCACGCTGCGTCTTTGGGCGAGACTAGTCGCCGCAGCCGCAAGGTTACTCACACGATAGTGATGAGTGGTCGTTTTAAGGCAGTGTAGTGGAGGACTCCGCGTGTGTAGCACTTTTTTCGGTTTCATCCGACGTCGCTGGGTGGCAATCCCACTTTCCCTGCAGAAAACTGCTCGGGAAGCACGGGCAGCTTGTCGAGCATCGGTGGTTCAGTGGCATGTGCCTCAGTAGTGCAGTAAGCAGCGCGTAAGTCTCATAATCTTAAGGTTTGCCGGCACGATAACTCAGCGTGTTCGGTCTGACAGTTATCTGCCCTCTGTAATAAAAGACTGAGTCAACGATGAACTTGAACGGGCGTCATCGGACGTCCGCCCCCAACAAATGCAACGAACGAAATGAGAAGAAAAAAAAAGTGGTAGAATGCTCGCTTAGCACGCGGGCGGCCCGGGTTCGATTCCCGGCCGATGTATCGTTCTGCTGTTATCGCTATAATGCTGCCGCACCGATTCCTCGCTTGAGCTCCGTCAGCCTCAGGAATGTATAGCAGGATTCGCTGTGAGAAGAACCAAACACGCAGCACGCAAGAGACCGTACTTGGACGGTCGCGTGCTATTTCTGA
Organism: Schistocerca nitens; assembly: GCF_023898315.1. NCBI lineage: Eukaryota > Metazoa > Arthropoda > Insecta > Orthoptera > Acrididae > Schistocerca > Schistocerca nitens. The sequence continues at coordinate 199,029 of NW_026045758.1, forward strand.
GCTGTAACGTCGGCCTGGCCCAACAGGCCGCTGTGTTCAGGCGCCGCAAGGGCGATGGACTGTAACCTCAGGCAGTGCTGCGTTCCGTTGAAAAAGCTGCGGCAGCAGTTTAATCTAGCAAGTCGGGAAAGCACGTGTAGCAACACAACAGATTCTTCAGAGCGCGCAAACTCTCTATCTCTAATATGCGAGACTTACCAAGTTTCCTGGAACGTTGCTCGCAACGTGCCTCGGTAGCGCAGTAGGTAGCGCGTAAGTCTCATAATCTTAAGGTCGTGAGTTCGATCCTCACCCGGGGCATTTAATTTGCTGTACATCACGGCTGAATTAACGGTGTTGCTGTTGCTAGGGAACGAACTTAATTGTCATTCGTTATCCACAAGGAGTCTACGCTCAGCGTCAAAATGTTTATTTCCAATTATGACAACGTACAACTTTGATCTTTCTCTTAACCTGTTATGAGTAAAATAACGAATAGTCAATTTCGAGCTGTGCGCAAATATGCTGGCAAACAGAGAACAGCAGTGAGTCCAGGTTCAGCACGAAATACGAGAGGAAACGGAGTGAACCTCACGTCATAGCGCAAATCCGGTGTGGTCTAGTGGCGCCGGCACGGTAGCTCAGCGCGCTCGGTCAGAGGGTTAGCTGCCCTCTGTAATTAAAAAAAAACTGAGTTAATGGATCAACAACGAACTGGAACGGGTGTCTTTCGACGTCCTCCCAGAGCAGATACAACGAACGAAAACGAACAAAATGAGATTTAAAAAAAAAAAAAAAAGTGGCTAGGATACCTGGCTTTCACCCAGGAGGCCCGGGTTCGATTCCCGGTACCGGAACGGAAGTTTTTACGCACCCAACGCTCCATGTTTTGGCCTTCCAACGTTCGTTTTTCGCCCTCCTTGCGGAGCTTCAACCGAATGTAATCGGGGAAAACAGGCACATGATGCAATTACTGTCAGCACCGGGGTAAAGGGAGAGGAGGCGCTGGTCAGCTGTTGGGCTGCTACCAGCGTCAGTGGGAAGTCGGTGAAGTCGCCAGTTGCGCCAGAAGCCAGATATTACCGTAGTACGCCTACACACGCGTTCCAGTTATTCACGTTGCTTGCAGCCGCTCCATCCGCAAGAAGCGTGAGCCCGGATAGCTCAGTCGGTAGAGCATTAGGCTTTTAACCTAAGGGTCCAGGGTTCGAGTCCCTGTCCGGGCGAAGATTTTTAACGTTTCCGTAATGGCTCGTCTCGTAGCGATGGTAGCCCTGCCGTAATCAGTGCACGGAGTTCGTTTCCTGTCAAAATTCTGCGCAGACGGGTTTGATTTTTCACGATTCGAGGGACTCTTCAGTTACGAGCAGTCGTGGCCGAGTGGTTAAGGCGTCTGACTAGAAATCAGATTCCCTCTGGGAGCGTAGGTTCGAGTCCTACCGACTGCGTCCGTTTTTTCTTTTTTTGTTTAAGAAGAAGGAGCAGAAAATTTCGCAGTTTGCCTGTCGTTTTGGTACCTCGCCTCTCACAGCCGTTTATAGTGCCTGTCCTTTTGATAAGGGCGAATTCCAAGCGTCAGCTTTCGCGTCAGCCGAGCAAAGTCGGGGCAAGTCGGGACATACTACAGGATGGTCTGCGTGGAGTAACGACGACAAAAACGTTAATTTAACAGCACGCGGCTCACATACTATATACGAAAAAACTAGCGTTACTTGCGGTGGCCGGGAATCGAACCCGGATCAACTGCTTGGAAGGCAACTATGCTCACCATTACACCACCACCGCACAGCCGCTCCTCGCGACGCCGCGCTGTGTCGGCTTCCCGCCCGCCAGCAGCGGCCCACGGTGATAGTAGCTGTAGGCGCTTTACGAGCTAGGAGGGTGCATCCACACGCATTCGGGTAGCGCCTCCACGCACGCTGCGTCTTTGGGCGAGACTAGTCGCCGCAGCCGCAAGGTTACTCACACGATAGTGATGAGTGGTCGTTTTAAGGCAGTGTAGTGGAGGACTCCGCGTGTGTAGCACTTTTTTCGGTTTCATCCGACGTCGCTGGGTGGCAATCCCACTTTCCCTGCAGAAAACTGCTCGGGAAGCACGGGCAGCTTGTCGAGCATCGGTGGTTCAGTGGCATGTGCCTCAGTAGTGCAGTAAGCAGCGCGTAAGTCTCATAATCTTAAGGTTTGCCGGCACGATAACTCAGCGTGTTCGGTCTGACAGTTATCTGCCCTCTGTAATAAAAGACTGAGTCAACGATGAACTTGAACGGGCGTCATCGGACGTCCGCCCCCAACAAATGCAACGAACGAAATGAGAAGAAAAAAAAAGTGGTAGAATGCTCGCTTAGCACGCGGGCGGCCCGGGTTCGATTCCCGGCCGATGTATCGTTCTGCTGTTATCGCTATAATGCTGCCGCACCGATTCCTCGCTTGAGCTCCGTCAGCCTCAGGAATGTATAGCAGGATTCGCTGTGAGAAGAACCAAACACGCAGCACGCAAGAGACCGTACTTGGACGGTCGCGTGCTATTTCTGAGCTGTAACGTCGGCCTGGCCCAACAGGCCGCTGTGTTCAGGCGCCGCAAGGGCGATGGACTGTAACCTCAGGCAGTGCTGCGTTCCGTTGAAAAAGCTGCGGCAGCAGTTTAATCTAGCAAGTCGGGAAAGCACGTGTAGCAACACAACAGATTCTTCAGAGCGCGCAAACTCTCTATCTCTAATATGCGAGACTTACCAAGTTTCCTGGAACGTTGCTCGCAACGTGCCTCGGTAGCGCAGTAGGTAGCGCGTAAGTCTCATAATCTTAAGGTCGTGAGTTCGATCCTCACCCGGGGCATTTAATTTGCTGTACATCACGGCTGAATTAACGGTGTTGCTGTTGCTAGGGAACGAACTTAATTGTCATTCGTTATCCACAAGGAGTCTACGCTCAGCGTCAAAATGTTTATTTCCAATTATGACAACGTACAACTTTGATCTTTCTCTTAACCTGTTATGAGTAAAATAACGAATAGTCAATTTCGAGCTGTGCGCAAATATGCTGGCAAACAGAGAACAGCAGTGAGTCCAGGTTCAGCACGAAATACGAGAGGAAACGGAGTGAACCTCACGTCATAGCGCAAATCCGGTGTGGTCTAGTGGCGCCGGCACGGTAGCTCAGCGCGCTCGGTCAGAGGGTTAGCTGCCCTCTGTAATTAAAAAAAAACTGAGTTAATGGATCAACAACGAACTGGAACGGGTGTCTTTCGACGTCCTCCCAGAGCAGATACAACGAACGAAAACGAACAAAATGAGATTTAAAAAAAAAAAAAAAAAGTGGCTAGGATACCTGGCTTTCACCCAGGAGGCCCGGGTTCGATTCCCGGTACCGGAACGGAAGTTTTTACGCACCCAACGCTCCATGTTTTGGCCTTCCAACGTTCGTTTTTCGCCCTCCTTGCGGAGCTTCAACCGAATGTAATCGGGGAAAACAGGCACATGATGCAATTACTGTCAGCACCGGGGTAAAGGGAGAGGAGGCGCTGGTCAGCTGTTGGGCTGCTACCAGCGTCAGTGGGAAGTCGGTGAAGTCGCCAGTTGCGCCAGAAGCCAGATATTACCGTAGTACGCCTACACACGCGTTCCAGTTATTCACGTTGCTTGCAGCCGCTCCATCCGCAAGAAGCGTGAGCCCGGATAGCTCAGTCGGTAGAGCATTAGGCTTTTAACCTAAGGGTCCAGGGTTCGAGTCCCTGTCCGGGCGAAGATTTTTAACGTTTCCGTAATGGCTCGTCTCGTAGCGATGGTAGCCCTGCCGTAATCAGTGCACGGAGTTCGTTTCCTGTCAAAATTCTGCGCAGACGGGTTTGATTTTTCACGATTCGAGGGACTCTTCAGTTACGAGCAGTCGTGGCCGAGTGGTTAAGGCGTCTGACTAGAAATCAGATTCCCTCTGGGAGCGTAGGTTCGAGTCCTACCGACTGCGTCCGTTTTTTCTTTTTTTGTTTAAGAAGAAGGAGCAGAAAATTTCGCAGTTTGCCTGTCGTTTTGGTACCTCGCCTCTCACAGCCGTTTATAGTGCCTGTCCTTTTGATAAGGGCGAATTCCAAGCGTCAGCTTTCGCGTCAGCCGAGCAAAGTCGGGGCAAGTCGGGACATACTACAGGATGGTCTGCGTGGAGTAACGACGACAAAAACGTTAATTTAACAGCACGCGGCTCACATACTATATACGAAAAAACTAGCGTTACTTGCGGTGGCCGGGAATCGAACCCGGATCAACTGCTTGGAAGGCAACTATGCTCACCATTACACCACCACCGCACAGCCGCTCCTCGCGACGCCGCGCTGTGTCGGCTTCCCGCCCGCCAGCAGCGGCCCACGGTGATAGTAGCTGTAGGCGCTTTACGAGCTAGGAGGGTGCATCCACACGCATTCGGGTAGCGCCTCCACGCACGCTGCGTCTTTGGGCGAGACTAGTCGCCGCAGCCGCAAGGTTACTCACACGATAGTGATGAGTGGTCGTTTTAAGGCAGTGTAGTGGAGGACTCCGCGTGTGTAGCACTTTTTTCGGTTTCATCCGACGTCGCTGGGTGGCAATCCCACTTTCCCTGCAGAAAACTGCTCGGGAAGCACGGGCAGCTTGTCGAGCATCGGTGGTTCAGTGGCATGTGCCTCAGTAGTGCAGTAAGCAGCGCGTAAGTCTCATAATCTTAAGGTTTGCCGGCACGATAACTCAGCGTGTTCGGTCTGACAGTTATCTGCCCTCTGTAATAAAAGACTGAGTCAACGATGAACTTGAACGGGCGTCATCGGACGTCCGCCCCCAACAAATGCAACGAACGAAATGAGAAGAAAAAAAAAGTGGTAGAATGCTCGCTTAGCACGCGGGCGGCCCGGGTTCGATTCCCGGCCGATGTATCGTTCTGCTGTTATCGCTATAATGCTGCCGCACCGATTCCTCGCTTGAGCTCCGTCAGCCTCAGGAATGTATAGCAGGATTCGCTGTGAGAAGAACCAAACACGCAGCACGCAAGAGACCGTACTTGGACGGTCGCGTGCTATTTCTGAGCTGTAACGTCGGCCTGGCCCAACAGGCCGCTGTGTTCAGGCGCCGCAAGGGCGATGGACTGTAACCTCAGGCAGTGCTGCGTTCCGTTGAAAAAGCTGCGGCAGCAGTTTAATCTAGCAAGTCGGGAAAGCACGTGTAGCAACACAACAGATTCTTCAGAGCGCGCAAACTCTCTATCTCTAATATGCGAGACTTACCAAGTTTCCTGGAACGTTGCTCGCAACGTGCCTCGGTAGCGCAGTAGGTAGCGCGTAAGTCTCATAATCTTAAGGTCGTGAGTTCGATCCTCACCCGGGGCATTTAATTTGCTGTACATCACGGCTGAATTAACGGTGTTGCTGTTGCTAGGGAACGAACTTAATTGTCATTCGTTATCCACAAGGAGTCTACGCTCAGCGTCAAAATGTTTATTTCCAATTATGACAACGTACAACTTTGATCTTTCTCTTAACCTGTTATGAGTAAAATAACGAATAGTCAATTTCGAGCTGTGCGCAAATATGCTGGCAAACAGAGAACAGCAGTGAGTCCAGGTTCAGCACGAAATACGAGAGGAAACGGAGTGAACCTCACGTCATAGCGCAAATCCGGTGTGGTCTAGTGGCGCCGGCACGGTAGCTCAGCGCGCTCGGTCAGAGGGTTAGCTGCCCTCTGTAATTAAAAAAAAACTGAGTTAATGGATCAACAACGAACTGGAACGGGTGTCTTTCGACGTCCTCCCAGAGCAGATACAACGAACGAAAACGAACAAAATGAGATTTAAAAAAAAAAAAAAAAGTGGCTAGGATACCTGGCTTTCACCCAGGAGGCCCGGGTTCGATTCCCGGTACCGGAACGGAAGTTTTTACGCACCCAACGCTCCATGTTTTGGCCTTCCAACGTTCGTTTTTCGCCCTCCTTGCGGAGCTTCAACCGAATGTAATCGGGGAAAACAGGCACATGATGCAATTACTGTCAGCACCGGGGTAAAGGGAGAGGAGGCGCTGGTCAGCTGTTGGGCTGCTACCAGCGTCAGTGGGAAGTCGGTGAAGTCGCCAGTTGCGCCAGAAGCCAGATATTACCGTAGTACGCCTACACACGCGTTCCAGTTATTCACGTTGCTTGCAGCCGCTCCATCCGCAAGAAGCGTGAGCCCGGATAGCTCAGTCGGTAGAGCATTAGGCTTTTAACCTAAGGGTCCAGGGTTCGAGTCCCTGTCCGGGCGAAGATTTTTAACGTTTCCGTAATGGCTCGTCTCGTAGCGATGGTAGCCCTGCCGTAATCAGTGCACGGAGTTCGTTTCCTGTCAAAATTCTGCGCAGACGGGTTTGATTTTTCACGATTCGAGGGACTCTTCAGTTACGAGCAGTCGTGGCCGAGTGGTTAAGGCGTCTGACTAGAAATCAGATTCCCTCTGGGAGCGTAGGTTCGAGTCCTACCGACTGCGTCGGTTTTTTCTTTTTTTGTTTAAGAAGAAGGAGCAGAAAATTTCGCAGTTTGCCTGTCGTTTTGGTACCTCGCCTCTCACAGCCGTTTATAGTGCCTGTCCTTTTGATAAGGGCGAATTCCAAGCGTCAGCTTTCGCGTCAGCCGAGCAAAGTCGGGACAAGTCGGGACATACTACAGGATGGTCTGCGTGGAGTAACGACGACAAAAACGTTAATTTAACAGCACGCGGCTCACATACTATATACGAAAAAACTAGCGTTACTTGCGGTGGCCGGGAATCGAACCCGGATCAACTGCTTGGAAGGCAACTATGCTCACCATTACACCACCACCGCACAGCCGCTCCTCGCGACGCCGCGCTGTGTCGGCTTCCCGCCCGCCAGCAGCGGCCCACGGTGATAGTAGCTGTAGGCGCTTTACGAGCTAGGAGGGTGCATCCACACGCATTCGGGTAACGCCTCCACGCACGCTGCGTCTTTGGGCGAGACTAGTCGCCGCAGCCGCAAGGTTACTCACACGATAGTGATGAGTGGTCGTTTTAAGGCAGTGTAGTGGAGGACTCCGCGTGTGTAGCACTTTTTTCGGTTTCATCCGACGTCGCTGGGTGGCAATCCCACTTTCCCTGCAGAAAACTGCTCGGGAAGCACGGGCAGCTTGTCGAGCATCGGTGGTTCAGTGGCATGTGCCTCAGTAGTGCAGTAAGCAGCGCGTAAGTCTCATAATCTTAAGGTTTGCCGGCACGATAACTCAGCGTGTTCGGTCTGACAGTTATCTGCCCTCTGTAATAAAAGACTGAGTCAACGATGAACTTGAACGGGCGTCATCGGACGTCCGCCCCCAACAAATGCAACGAACGAAATGAGAAGAAAAAAAAAGTGGTAGAATGCTCGCTTAGCACGCGGGCGGCCCGGGTTCGATTCCCGGCCGATGTATCGTTCTGCTGTTATCGCTATAATGCTGCCGCACCGATTCCTCGCTTGAGCTCCGTCAGCCTCAGGAATGTATAGCAGGATTCGCTGTGAGAAGAACCAAACACGCAGCACGCAAGAGACCGTACTTGGACGGTCGCGTGCTATTTCTGAGCTGTAACGTCGGCCTGGCCCAACAGGCCGCTGTGTTCAGGCGCCGCAAGGGCGATGGACTGTAACCTCAGGCAGTGCTGCGTTCCGTTGAAAAAGCTGCGGCAGCAGTTTAATCTAGCAAGTCGGGAAAGCACGTGTAGCAACACAACAGATTCTTCAGAGCGCGCAAACTCTCTATCTCTAATATGCGAGACTTACCAAGTTTCCTGGAACGTTGCTCGCAACGTGCCTCGGTAGCGCAGTAGGTAGCGCGTAAGTCTCATAATCTTAAGGTCGTGAGTTCGATCCTCACCCGGGGCATTTAATTTGCTGTACATCACGGCTGAATTAACGGTGTTGCTGTTGCTAGGGAACGAACTTAATTGTCATTCGTTATCCACAAGGAGTCTACGCTCAGCGTCAAAATGTTTATTTCCAATTATGACAACGTACAACTTTGATCTTTCTCTTAACCTGTTATGAGTAAAATAACGAATAGTCAATTTCGAGCTGTGCGCAAATATGCTGGCAAACAGAGAACAGCAGTGAGTCCAGGTTCAGCACGAAATACGAGAGGAAACGGAGTGAACCTCACGTCATAGCGCAAATCCGGTGTGGTCTAGTGGCGCCGGCACGGTAGCTCAGCGCGCTCGGTCAGAGGGTTAGCTGCCCTCTGTAATTAAAAAAAAACTGAGTTAATGGATCAACAACGAACTGGAACGGGTGTCTTTCGACGTCCTCCCAGAGCAGATACAACGAACGAAAACGAACAAAATGAGATTTAAAAAAAAAAAAAAAAGTGGCTAGGATACCTGGCTTTCACCCAGGAGGCCCGGGTTCGATTCCCGGTACCGGAACGGAAGTTTTTACGCACCCAACGCTCCATGTTTTGGCCTTCCAACGTTCGTTTTTCGCCCTCCTTGCGGAGCTTCAACCGAATGTAATCGGGGAAAACAGGCACATGATGCAATTACTGTCAGCACCGGGGTAAAGGGAGAGGAGGCGCTGGTCAGCTGTTGGGCTGCTACCAGCGTCAGTGGGAAGTCGGTGAAGTCGCCAGTTGCGCCAGAAGCCAGATATTACCGTAGTACGCCTACACACGCGTTCCAGTTATTCACGTTGCTTGCAGCCGCTCCATCCGCAAGAAGCGTGAGCCCGGATAGCTCAGTCGGTAGAGCATTAGGCTTTTAACCTAAGGGTCCAGGGTTCGAGTCCCTGTCCGGGCGAAGATTTTTAACGTTTCCGTAATGGCTCGTCTCGTAGCGATGGTAGCCCTGCCGTAATCAGTGCACGGAGTTCGTTTCCTGTCAAAATTCTGCGCAGACGGGTTTGATTTTTCACGATTCGAGGGACTCTTCAGTTACGAGCAGTCGTGGCCGAGTGGTTAAGGCGTCTGACTAGAAATCAGATTCCCTCTGGGAGCGTAGGTTCGAGTCCTACCGACTGCGTCCGTTTTTTCTTTTTTTGTTTAAGAAGAAGGAGCAGAAAGTTTCGCAGTTTGCCTGTCGTTTTGGTACCTCGCCTCTCACAGCCGTTTATAGTGCCTGTCCTTTTGATAAGGGCGAATTCCAAGCGTCAGCTTTCGCGTCAGCCGAGCAAAGTCGGGACAAGTCGGGACATACTACAGGATGGTCTGCGTGGAGTAACGACGACAAAAACGTTAATTTAACAGCACGCGGCTCACATACTATATACGAAAAAACTAGCGTTACTTGCGGTGGCCGGGAATCGAACCCGGATCAACTGCTTGGAAGGCAACTATGCTCACCATTACACCACCACCGCACAGCCGCTCCTCGCGACGCCGCGCTGTGTCGGCTTCCCGCCCGCCAGCAGCGGCCCACGGTGATAGTAGCTGTAGGCGCTTTACGAGCTAGGAGGGTGCATCCACACGCATTCGGGTAGCGCCTCCACGCACGCTGCGTCTTTGGGCGAGACTAGTCGCCGCAGCCGCAAGGTTACTCACACGATAGTGATGAGTGGTCGTTTTAAGGCAGTGTAGTGGAGGACTCCGCGTGTGTAGCACTTTTTTCGGTTTCATCCGACGTCGCTGGGTGGCAATCCCACTTTCCCTGCAGAAAACTGCTCGGGAAGCACGGGCAGCTTGTCGAGCATCGGTGGTTCAGTGGCATGTGCCTCAGTAGTGCAGTAAGCAGCGCGTAAGTCTCATAATCTTAAGGTTTGCCGGCACGATAACTCAGCGTGTTCGGTCTGACAGTTATCTGCCCTCTGTAATAAAAGACTGAGTCAACGATGAACTTGAACGGGCGTCATCGGACGTCCGCCCCCAACAAATGCAACGAACGAAATGAGAAGAAAAAAAAAGTGGTAGAATGCTCGCTTAGCACGCGGGCGGCCCGGGTTCGATTCCCGGCCGATGTATCGTTCTGCTGTTATCGCTATAATGCTGCCGCACCGATTCCTCGCTTGAGCTCCGTCAGCCTCAGGAATGTATAGCAGGATTCGCTGTGAGAAGAACCAAACACGCAGCACGCAAGAGACCGTACTTGGACGGTCGCGTGCTATTTCTGAGCTGTAACGTCGGCCTGGCCCAACAGGCCGCTGTGTTCAGGCGCCGCAAGGGCGATGGACTGTAACCTCAGGCAGTGCTGCGTTCCGTTGAAAAAGCTGCGGCAGCAGTTTAATCTAGCAAGTCGGGAAAGCACGTGTAGCAACACAACAGATTCTTCAGAGCGCGCAAACTCTCTATCTCTAATATGCGAGACTTACCAAGTTTCCTGGAACGTTGCTCGCAACGTGCCTCGGTAGCGCAGTAGGTAGCGCGTAAGTCTCATAATCTTAAGGTCGTGAGTTCGATCCTCACCCGGGGCATTTAATTTGCTGTACATCACGGCTGAATTAACGGTGTTGCTGTTGCTAGGGAACGAACTTAATTGTCATTCGTTATCCACAAGGAGTCTACGCTCAGCGTCAAAATGTTTATTTCCAATTATGACAACGTACAACTTTGATCTTTCTCTTAACCTGTTATGAGTAAAATAACGAATAGTCAATTTCGAGCTGTGCGCAAATATGCTGGCAAACAGAGAACAGCAGTGAGTCCAGGTTCAGCACGAAATACGAGAGGAAACGGAGTGAACCTCACGTCATAGCGCAAATCCGGTGTGGTCTAGTGGCGCCGGCACGGTAGCTCAGCGCGCTCGGTCAGAGGGTTAGCTGCCCTCTGTAATTAAAAAAAAACTGAGTTAATGGATCAACAACGAACTGGAACGGGTGTCTTTCGACGTCCTCCCAGAGCAGATACAACGAACGAAAACGAACAAAATGAGATTTAAAAAAAAAAAAAAAAGTGGCTAGGATACCTGGCTTTCACCCAGGAGGCCCGGGTTCGATTCCCGGTACCGGAACGGAAGTTTTTACGCACCCAACGCTCCATGTTTTGGCCTTCCAACGTTCGTTTTTCGCCCTCCTTGCGGAGCTTCAACCGAATGTAATCGGGGAAAACAGGCACATGATGCAATTACTGTCAGCACCGGGGTAAAGGGAGAGGAGGCGCTGGTCAGCTGTTGGGCTGCTACCAGCGTCAGTGGGAAGTCGGTGAAGTCGCCAGTTGCGCCAGAAGCCAGATATTACCGTAGTACGCCTACACACGCGTTCCAGTTATTCACGTTGCTTGCAGCCGCTCCATCCGCAAGAAGCGTGAGCCCGGATAGCTCAGTCGGTAGAGCATTAGGCTTTTAACCTAAGGGTCCAGGGTTCGAGTCCCTGTCCGGGCGAAGATTTTTAACGTTTCCGTAATGGCTCGTCTCGTAGCGATGGTAGCCCTGCCGTAATCAGTGCACGGAGTTCGTTTCCTGTCAAAATTCTGCGCAGACGGGTTTGATTTTTCACGATTCGAGGGACTCTTCAGTTACGAGCAGTCGTGGCCGAGTGGTTAAGGCGTCTGACTAGAAATCAGATTCCCTCTGGGAGCGTAGGTTCGAGTCCTACCGACTGCGTCCGTTTTTTCTTTTTTTGTTTAAGAAGAAGGAGCAGAAAATTTCGCAGTTTGCCTGTCGTTTTGGTACCTCGCCTCTCACAGCCGTTTATAGTGCCTGTCCTTTTGATAAGGGCGAATTCCAAGCGTCAGCTTTCGCGTCAGCCGAGCAAAGTCGGGACAAGTCGGGACATACTACAGGATGGTCTGCGTGGAGTAACGACGACAAAAACGTTAATTTAACAGCACGCGGCTCACATACTATATACGAAAAAACTAGCGTTACTTGCGGTGGCCGGGAATCGAACCCGGATCAACTGCTTGGAAGGCAACTATGCTCACCATTACACCACCACCGCACAGCCGCTCCTCGCGACGCCGCGCTGTGTCGGCTTCCCGCCCGCCAGCAGCGGCCCACGGTGATAGTAGCTGTAGGCGCTTTACGAGCTAGGAGGGTGCATCCACACGCATTCGGGTAGCGCCTCCACGCACGCTGCGTCTTTGGGCGAGACTAGTCGCCGCAGCCGCAAGGTTACTCACACGATAGTGATGAGTGGTCGTTTTAAGGCAGTGTAGTGGAGGACTCCGCGTGTGTAGCACTTTTTTCGGTTTCATCCGACGTCGCTGGGTGGCAATCCCACTTTCCCTGCAGAAAACTGCTCGGGAAGCACGGGCAGCTTGTCGAGCATCGGTGGTTCAGTGGCATGTGCCTCAGTAGTGCAGTAAGCAGCGCGTAAGTCTCATAATCTTAAGGTTTGCCGGCACGATAACTCAGCGTGTTCGGTCTGACAGTTATCTGCCCTCTGTAATAAAAGACTGAGTCAACGATGAACTTGAACGGGCGTCATCGGACGTCCGCCCCCAACAAATGCAACGAACGAAATGAGAAGAAAAAAAAAGTGGTAGAATGCTCGCTTAGCACGCGGGCGGCCCGGGTTCGATTCCCGGCCGATGTATCGTTCTGCTGTTATCGCTATAATGCTGCCGCACCGATTCCTCGCTTGAGCTCCGTCAGCCTCAGGAATGTATAGCAGGATTCGCTGTGAGAAGAACCAAACACGCAGCACGCAAGAGACCGTACTTGGACGGTCGCGTGCTATTTCTGAGCTGTAACGTCGGCCTGGCCCAACAGGCCGCTGTGTTCAGGCGCCGCAAGGGCGATGGACTGTAACCTCAGGCAGTGCTGCGTTCCGTTGAAAAAGCTGCGGCAGCAGTTTAATCTAGCAAGTCGGGAAAGCACGTGTAGCAACACAACAGATTCTTCAGAGCGCGCAAACTCTCTATCTCTAATATGCGAGACTTACCAAGTTTCCTGGAACGTTGCTCGCAACGTGCCTCGGTAGCGCAGTAGGTAGCGCGTAAGTCTCATAATCTTAAGGTCGTGAGTTCGATCCTCACCCGGGGCATTTAATTTGCTGTACATCACGGCTGAATTAACGGTGTTGCTGTTGCTAGGGAACGAACTTAATTGTCATTCGTTATCCACAAGGAGTCTACGCTCAGCGTCAAAATGTTTATTTCCAATTATGACAACGTACAACTTTGATCTTTCTCTTAACCTGTTATGAGTAAAATAACGAATAGTCAATTTCGAGCTGTGCGCAAATATGCTGGCAAACAGAGAACAGCAGTGAGTCCAGGTTCAGCACGAAATACGAGAGGAAACGGAGTGAACCTCACGTCATAGCGCAAATCCGGTGTGGTCTAGTGGCGCCGGCACGGTAGCTCAGCGCGCTCGGTCAGAGGGTTAGCTGCCCTCTGTAATTAAAAAAAAACTGAGTTAATGGATCAACAACGAACTGGAACGGGTGTCTTTCGACGTCCTCCCAGAGCAGATACAACGAACGAAAACGAACAAAATGAGATTTAAAAAAAAAAAAAAAAGTGGCTAGGATACCTGGCTTTCACCCAGGAGGCCCGGGTTCGATTCCCGGTACCGGAACGGAAGTTTTTACGCACCCAACGCTCCATGTTTTGGCCTTCCAACGTTCGTTTTTCGCCCTCCTTGCGGAGCTTCAACCGAATGTAATCGGGGAAAACAGGCACATGATGCAATTACTGTCAGCACCGGGGTAAAGGGAGAGGAGGCGCTGGTCAGCTGTTGGGCTGCTACCAGCGTCAGTGGGAAGTCGGTGAAGTCGCCAGTTGCGCCAGAAGCCAGATATTACCGTAGTACGCCTACACACGCGTTCCAGTTATTCACGTTGCTTGCAGCCGCTCCATCCGCAAGAAGCGTGAGCCCGGATAGCTCAGTCGGTAGAGCATTAGGCTTTTAACCTAAGGGTCCAGGGTTCGAGTCCCTGTCCGGGCGAAGATTTTTAACGTTTCCGTAATGGCTCGTCTCGTAGCGATGGTAGCCCTGCCGTAATCAGTGCACGGAGTTCGTTTCCTGTCAAAATTCTGCGCAGACGGGTTTGATTTTTCACGATTCGAGGGACTCTTCAGTTACGAGCAGTCGTGGCCGAGTGGTTAAGGCGTCTGACTAGAAATCAGATTCCCTCTGGGAGCGTAGGTTCGAGTCCTACCGACTGCGTCCGTTTTTTCTTTTTTTGTTTAAGAAGAAGGAGCAGAAAATTTCGCAGTTTGCCTGTCGTTTTGGTACCTCGCCTCTCACAGCCGTTTATAGTGCCTGTCCTTTTGATAAGGGCGAATTCCAAGCGTCAGCTTTCGCGTCAGCCGAGCAAAGTCGGGACAAGTCGGGACATACTACAGGATGGTCTGCGTGGAGTAACGACGACAAAAACGTTAATTTAACAGCACGCGGCTCACATACTATATACGAAAAAACTAGCGTTACTTGCGGTGGCCGGGAATCGAACCCGGATCAACTGCTTGGAAGGCAACTATGCTCACCATTACACCACCACCGCACAGCCGCTCCTCGCGACGCCGCGCTGTGTCGGCTTCCCGCCCGCCAGCAGCGGCCCACGGTGATAGTAGCTGTAGGCGCTTTACGAGCTAGGAGGGTGCATCCACACGCATTCGGGTAGCGCCTCCACGCACGCTGCGTCTTTGGGCGAGACTAGTCGCCGCAGCCGCAAGGTTACTCACACGATAGTGATGAGTGGTCGTTTTAAGGCAGTGTAGTGGAGGACTCCGCGTGTGTAGCACTTTTTTCGGTTTCATCCGACGTCGCTGGGTGGCAATCCCACTTTCCCTGCAGAAAACTGCTCGGGAAGCACGGGCAGCTTGTCGAGCATCGGTGGTTCAGTGGCATGTGCCTCAGTAGTGCAGTAAGCAGCGCGTAAGTCTCATAATCTTAAGGTTTGCCGGCACGATAACTCAGCGTGTTCGGTCTGACAGTTATCTGCCCTCTGTAATAAAAGACTGAGTCAACGATGAACTTGAACGGGCGTCATCGGACGTCCGCCCCCAACAAATGCAACGAACGAAATGAGAAGAAAAAAAAAGTGGTAGAATGCTCGCTTAGCACGCGGGCGGCCCGGGTTCGATTCCCGGCCGATGTATCGTTCTGCTGTTATCGCTATAATGCTGCCGCACCGATTCCTCGCTTGAGCTCCGTCAGCCTCAGGAATGTATAGCAGGATTCGCTGTGAGAAGAACCAAACACGCAGCACGCAAGAGACCGTACTTGGACGGTCGCGTGCTATTTCTGAGCTGTAACGTCGGCCTGGCCCAACAGGCCGCTGTGTTCAGGCGCCGCAAGGGCGATGGACTGTAACCTCAGGCAGTGCTGCGTTCCGTTGAAAAAGCTGCGGCAGCAGTTTAATCTAGCAAGTCGGGAAAGCACGTGTAGCAACACAACAGATTCTTCAGAGCGCGCAAACTCTCTATCTCTAATATGCGAGACTTACCAAGTTTCCTGGAACGTTGCTCGCAACGTGCCTCGGTAGCGCAGTAGGTAGCGCGTAAGTCTCATAATCTTAAGGTCGTGAGTTCGATCCTCACCCGGGGCATTTAATTTGCTGTACATCACGGCTGAATTAACGGTGTTGCTGTTGCTAGGGAACGAACTTAATTGTCATTCGTTATCCACAAGGAGTCTACGCTCAGCGTCAAAATGTTTATTTCCAATTATGACAACGTACAACTTTGATCTTTCTCTTAACCTGTTATGAGTAAAATAACGAATAGTCAATTTCGAGCTGTGCGCAAATATGCTGGCAAACAGAGAACAGCAGTGAGTCCAGGTTCAGCACGAAATACGAGAGGAAACGGAGTGAACCTCACGTCATAGCGCAAATCCGGTGTGGTCTAGTGGCGCCGGCACGGTAGCTCAGCGCGCTCGGTCAGAGGGTTAGCTGCCCTCTGTAATTAAAAAAAAACTGAGTTAATGGATCAACAACGAACTGGAACGGGTGTCTTTCGACGTCCTCCCAGAGCAGATACAACGAACGAAAACGAACAAAATGAGATTTAAAAAAAAAAAAAAAAGTGGCTAGGATACCTGGCTTTCACCCAGGAGGCCCGGGTTCGATTCCCGGTACCGGAACGGAAGTTTTTACGCACCCAACGCTCCATGTTTTGGCCTTCCAACGTTCGTTTTTCGCCCTCCTTGCGGAGCTTCAACCGAATGTAATCGGGGAAAACAGGCACATGATGCAATTACTGTCAGCACCGGGGTAAAGGGAGAGGAGGCGCTGGTCAGCTGTTGGGCTGCTACCAGCGTCAGTGGGAAGTCGGTGAAGTCGCCAGTTGCGCCAGAAGCCAGATATTACCGTAGTACGCCTACACACGCGTTCCAGTTATTCACGTTGCTTGCAGCCGCTCCATCCGCAAGAAGCGTGAGCCCGGATAGCTCAGTCGGTAGAGCATTAGGCTTTTAACCTAAGGGTCCAGGGTTCGAGTCCCTGTCCGGGCGAAGATTTTTAACGTTTCCGTAATGGCTCGTCTCGTAGCGATGGTAGCCCTGCCGTAATCAGTGCACGGAGTTCGTTTCCTGTCAAAATTCTGCGCAGACGGGTTTGATTTTTCACGATTCGAGGGGCTCTTCAGTTACGAGCAGTCGTGGCCGAGTGGTTAAGGCGTCTGACTAGAAATCAGATTCCCTCTGGGAGCGTAGGTTCGAGTCCTACCGACTGCGTCCGTTTTTTCTTTTTTTGTTTAAGAAGAAGGAGCAGAAAATTTCGCAGTTTGCCTGTCGTTTTGGTACCTCGCCTCTCACAGCCGTTTATAGTGCCTGTCCTTTTGATAAGGGCGAATTCCAAGCGTCAGCTTTCGCGTCAGCCGAGCAAAGTCGGGACAAGTCGGGACATACTACAGGATGGTCTGCGTGGAGTAACGACGACAAAAACGTTAATTTAACAGCACGCGGCTCACATACTATATACGAAAAAACTAGCGTTACTTGCGGTGGCCGGGAATCGAACCCGGATCAACTGCTTGGAAGGCAACTATGCTCACCATTACACCACCACCGCACAGCCGCTCCTCGCGACGCCGCGCTGTGTCGGCTTCCCGCCCGCCAGCAGCGGCCCACGGTGATAGTAGCTGTAGGCGCTTTACGAGCTAGGAGGGTGCATCCACACGCATTCGGGTAGCGCCTCCACGCACGCTGCGTCTTTGGGCGAGACTAGTCGCCGCAGCCGCAAGGTTACTCACACGATAGTGATGAGTGGTCGTTTTAAGGCAGTGTAGTGGAGGACTCCGCGTGTGTAGCACTTTTTTCGGTTTCATCCGACGTCGCTGGGTGGCAATCCCACTTTCCCTGCAGAAAACTGCTCGGGAAGCACGGGCAGCTTGTCGAGCATCGGTGGTTCAGTGGCATGTGCCTCAGTAGTGCAGTAAGCAGCGCGTAAGTCTCATAATCTTAAGGTTTGCCGGCACGATAACTCAGCGTGTTCGGTCTGACAGTTATCTGCCCTCTGTAATAAAAGACTGAGTCAACGATGAACTTGAACGGGCGTCATCGGACGTCCGCCCCCAACAAATGCAACGAACGAAATGAGAAGAAAAAAAAAGTGGTAGAATGCTCGCTTAGCACGCGGGCGGCCCGGGTTCGATTCCCGGCCGATGTATCGTTCTGCTGTTATCGCTATAATGCTGCCGCACCGATTCCTCGCTTGAGCTCCGTCAGCCTCAGGAATGTATAGCAGGATTCGCTGTGAGAAGAACCAAACACGCAGCACGCAAGAGACCGTACTTGGACGGTCGCGTGCTATTTCTGAGCTGTAACGTCGGCCTGGCCCAACAGGCCGCTGTGTTCAGGCGCCGCAAGGGCGATGGACTGTAACCTCAGGCAGTGCTGCGTTCCGTTGAAAAAGCTGCGGCAGCAGTTTAATCTAGCAAGTCGGGAAAGCACGTGTAGCAACACAACAGATTCTTCAGAGCGCGCAAACTCTCTATCTCTAATATGCGAGACTTACCAAGTTTCCTGGAACGTTGCTCGCAACGTGCCTCGGTAGCGCAGTAGGTAGCGCGTAAGTCTCATAATCTTAAGGTCGTGAGTTCGATCCTCACCCGGGGCATTTAATTTGCTGTACATCACGGCTGAATTAACGGTGTTGCTGTTGCTAGGGAACGAACTTAATTGTCATTCGTTATCCACAAGGAGTCTACGCTCAGCGTCAAAATGTTTATTTCCAATTATGACAACGTACAACTTTGATCTTTCTCTTAACCTGTTATGAGTAAAATAACGAATAGTCAATTTCGAGCTGTGCGCAAATATGCTGGCAAACAGAGAACAGCAGTGAGTCCAGGTTCAGCACGAAATACGAGAGGAAACGGAGTGAACCTCACGTCATAGCGCAAATCCGGTGTGGTCTAGTGGCGCCGGCACGGTAGCTCAGCGCGCTCGGTCAGAGGGTTAGCTGCCCTCTGTAATTAAAAAAAAACTGAGTTAATGGATCAACAACGAACTGGAACGGGTGTCTTTCGACGTCCTCCCAGAGCAGATACAACGAACGAAAACGAACAAAATGAGATTTAAAAAAAAAAAAAAAAGTGGCTAGGATACCTGGCTTTCACCCAGGAGGCCCGGGTTCGATTCCCGGTACCGGAACGGAAGTTTTTACGCACCCAACGCTCCATGTTTTGGCCTTCCAACGTTCGTTTTTCGCCCTCCTTGCGGAGCTTCAACCGAATGTAATCGGGGAAAACAGGCACATGATGCAATTACTGTCAGCACCGGGGTAAAGGGAGAGGAGGCGCTGGTCAGCTGTTGGGCTGCTACCAGCGTCAGTGGGAAGTCGGTGAAGTCGCCAGTTGCGCCAGAAGCCAGATATTACCGTAGTACGCCTACACACGCGTTCCAGTTATTCACGTTGCTTGCAGCCGCTCCATCCGCAAGAAGCGTGAGCCCGGATAGCTCAGTCGGTAGAGCATTAGGCTTTTAACCTAAGGGTCCAGGGTTCGAGTCCCTGTCCGGGCGAAGATTTTTAACGTTTCCGTAATGGCTCGTCTCGTAGCGATGGTAGCCCTGCCGTAATCAGTGCACGGAGTTCGTTTCCTGTCAAAATTCTGCGCAGACGGGTTTGATTTTTCACGATTCGAGGGACTCTTCAGTTACGAGCAGTCGTGGCCGAGTGGTTAAGGCGTCTGACTAGAAATCAGATTCCCTCTGGGAGCGTAGGTTCGAGTCCTACCGACTGCGTCCGTTTTTTCTTTTTTTGTTTAAGAAGAAGGAGCAGAAAATTTCGCAGTTTGCCTGTCGTTTTGGTACCTCGCCTCTCACAGCCGTTTATAGTGCCTGTCCTTTTGATAAGGGCGAATTCCAAGCGTCAGCTTTCGCGTCAGCCGAGCAAAGTCGGGACAAGTCGGGACATACTACAGGATGGTCTGCGTGGAGTAACGACGACAAAAACGTTAATTTAACAGCACGCGGCTCACATACTATATACGAAAAAACTAGCGTTACTTGCGGTGGCCGGGAATCGAACCCGGATCAACTGCTTGGAAGGCAACTATGCTCACCATTACACCACCACCGCACAGCCGCTCCTCGCGACGCCGCGCTGTGTCGGCTTCCCGCCCGCCAGCAGCGGCCCACGGTGATAGTAGCTGTAGGCGCTTTACGAGCTAGGAGGGTGCATCCACACGCATTCGGGTAGCGCCTCCACGCACGCTGCGTCTTTGGGCGAGACTAGTCGCCGCAGCCGCAAGGTTACTCACACGATAGTGATGAGTGGTCGTTTTAAGGCAGTGTAGTGGAGGACTCCGCGTGTGTAGCACTTTTTTCGGTTTCATCCGACGTCGCTGGGTGGCAATCCCACTTTCCCTGCAGAAAACTGCTCGGGAAGCACGGGCAGCTTGTCGAGCATCGGTGGTTCAGTGGCATGTGCCTCAGTAGTGCAGTAAGCAGCGCGTAAGTCTCATAATCTTAAGGTTTGCCGGCACGATAACTCAGCGTGTTCGGTCTGACAGTTATCTGCCCTCTGTAATAAAAGACTGAGTCAACGATGAACTTGAACGGGCGTCATCGGACGTCCGCCCCCAACAAATGCAACGAACGAAATGAGAAGAAAAAAAAAGTGGTAGAATGCTCGCTTAGCACGCGGGCGGCCCGGGTTCGATTCCCGGCCGATGTATCGTTCTGCTGTTATCGCTATAATGCTGCCGCACCGATTCCTCGCTTGAGCTCCGTCAGCCTCAGGAATGTATAGCAGGATTCGCTGTGAGAAGAACCAAACACGCAGCACGCAAGAGACCGTACTTGGACGGTCGCGTGCTATTTCTGAGCTGTAACGTCGGCCTGGCCCAACAGGCCGCTGTGTTCAGGCGCCGCAAGGGCGATGGACTGTAACCTCAGGCAGTGCTGCGTTCCGTTGAAAAAGCTGCGGCAGCAGTTTAATCTAGCAAGTCGGGAAAGCACGTGTAGCAACACAACAGATTCTTCAGAGCGCGCAAACTCTCTATCTCTAATATGCGAGACTTACCAAGTTTCCTGGAACGTTGCTCGCAACGTGCCTCGGTAGCGCAGTAGGTAGCGCGTAAGTCTCATAATCTTAAGGTCGTGAGTTCGATCCTCACCCGGGGCATTTAATTTGCTGTACATCACGGCTGAATTAACGGTGTTGCTGTTGCTAGGGAACGAACTTAATTGTCATTCGTTATCCACAAGGAGTCTACGCTCAGCGTCAAAATGTTTATTTCCAATTATGACAACGTACAACTTTGATCTTTCTCTTAACCTGTTATGAGTAAAATAACGAATAGTCAATTTCGAGCTGTGCGCAAATATGCTGGCAAACAGAGAACAGCAGTGAGTCCAGGTTCAGCACGAAATACGAGAGGAAACGGAGTGAACCTCACGTCATAGCGCAAATCCGGTGTGGTCTAGTGGCGCCGGCACGGTAGCTCAGCGCGCTCGGTCAGAGGGTTAGCTGCCCTCTGTAATTAAAAAAAAACTGAGTTAATGGATCAACAACGAACTGGAACGGGTGTCTTTCGACGTCCTCCCAGAGCAGATACAACGAACGAAAACGAACAAAATGAGATTTAAAAAAAAAAAAAAAGTGGCTAGGATACCTGGCTTTCACCCAGGAGGCCCGGGTTCGATTCCCGGTACCGGAACGGAAGTTTTTACGCACCCAACGCTCCATGTTTTGGCCTTCCAACGTTCGTTTTTCGCCCTCCTTGCGGAGCTTCAACCGAATGTAATCGGGGAAAACAGGCACATGATGCAATTACTGTCAGCACCGGGGTAAAGGGAGAGGAGGCGCTGGTCAGCTGTTGGGCTGCTACCAGCGTCAGTGGGAAGTCGGTGAAGTCGCCAGTTGCGCCAGAAGCCAGATATTACCGTAGTACGCCTACACACGCGTTCCAGTTATTCACGTTGCTTGCAGCCGCTCCATCCGCAAGAAGCGTGAGCCCGGATAGCTCAGTCGGTAGAGCATTAGGCTTTTAACCTAAGGGTCCAGGGTTCGAGTCCCTGTCCGGGCGAAGATTTTTAACGTTTCCGTAATGGCTCGTCTCGTAGCGATGGTAGCCCTGCCGTAATCAGTGCACGGAGTTCGTTTCCTGTCAAAATTCTGCGCAGACGGGTTTGATTTTTCACGATTCGAGGGACTCTTCAGTTACGAGCAGTCGTGGCCGAGTGGTTAAGGCGTCTGACTAGAAATCAGATTCCCTCTGGGAGCGTAGGTTCGAGTCCTACCGACTGCGTCGGTTTTTTCTTTTTTTGTTTAAGAAGAAGGAGCAGAAAATTTCGCAGTTTGCCTGTCGTTTTGGTACCTCGCCTCTCACAGCCGTTTATAGTGCCTGTCCTTTTGATAAGGGCGAATTCCAAGCGTCAGCTTTCGCGTCAGCCGAGCAAAGTCGGGACAAGTCGGGACATACTACAGGATGGTCTGCGTGGAGTAACGACGACAAAAACGTTAATTTAACAGCACGCGGCTCACATACTATATACGAAAAAACTAGCGTTACTTGCGGTGGCCGGGAATCGAACCCGGATCAACTGCTTGGAAGGCAACTATGCTCACCATTACACCACCACCGCACAGCCGCTCCTCGCGACGCCGCGCTGTGTCGGCTTCCCGCCCGCCAGCAGCGGCCCACGGTGATAGTAGCTGTAGGCGCTTTACGAGCTAGGAGGGTGCATCCACACGCATTCGGGTAGCGCCTCCACGCACGCTGCGTCTTTGGGCGAGACTAGTCGCCGCAGCCGCAAGGTTACTCACACGATAGTGATGAGTGGTCGTTTTAAGGCAGTGTAGTGGAGGACTCCGCGTGTGTAGCACTTTTTTCGGTTTCATCCGACGTCGCTGGGTGGCAATCCCACTTTCCCTGCAGAAAACTGCTCGGGAAGCACGGGCAGCTTGTCGAGCATCGGTGGTTCAGTGGCATGTGCCTCAGTAGTGCAGTAAGCAGCGCGTAAGTCTCATAATCTTAAGGTTTGCCGGCACGATAACTCAGCGTGTTCGGTCTGACAGTTATCTGCCCTCTGTAATAAAAGACTGAGTCAACGATGAACTTGAACGGGCGTCATCGGACGTCCGCCCCCAACAAATGCAACGAACGAAATGAGAAGAAAAAAAAAGTGGTAGAATGCTCGCTTAGCACGCGGGCGGCCCGGGTTCGATTCCCGGCCGATGTATCGTTCTGCTGTTATCGCTATAATGCTGCCGCACCGATTCCTCGCTTGAGCTCCGTCAGCCTCAGGAATGTATAGCAGGATTCGCTGTGAGAAGAACCAAACACGCAGCACGCAAGAGACCGTACTTGGACGGTCGCGTGCTATTTCTGAGCTGTAACGTCGGCCTGGCCCAACAGGCCGCTGTGTTCAGGCGCCGCAAGGGCGATGGACTGTAACCTCAGGCAGTGCTGCGTTCCGTTGAAAAAGCTGCGGCAGCAGTTTAATCTAGCAAGTCGGGAAAGCACGTGTAGCAACACAACAGATTCTTCAGAGCGCGCAAACTCTCTATCTCTAATATGCGAGACTTACCAAGTTTCCTGGAACGTTGCTCGCAACGTGCCTCGGTAGCGCAGTAGGTAGCGCGTAAGTCTCATAATCTTAAGGTCGTGAGTTCGATCCTCACCCGGGGCATTTAATTTGCTGTACATCACGGCTGAATTAACGGTGTTGCTGTTGCTAGGGAACGAACTTAATTGTCATTCGTTATCCACAAGGAGTCTACGCTCAGCGTCAAAATGTTTATTTCCAATTATGACAACGTACAACTTTGATCTTTCTCTTAACCTGTTATGAGTAAAATAACGAATAGTCAATTTCGAGCTGTGCGCAAATATGCTGGCAAACAGAGAACAGCAGTGAGTCCAGGTTCAGCACGAAATACGAGAGGAAACGGAGTGAACCTCACGTCATAGCGCAAATCCGGTGTGGTCTAGTGGCGCCGGCACGGTAGCTCAGCGCGCTCGGTCAGAGGGTTAGCTGCCCTCTGTAATTAAAAAAAAACTGAGTTAATGGATCAACAACGAACTGGAACGGGTGTCTTTCGACGTCCTCCCAGAGCAGATACAACGAACGAAAACGAACAAAATGAGATTTAAAAAAAAAAAAAAAGTGGCTAGGATACCTGGCTTTCACCCAGGAGGCCCGGGTTCGATTCCCGGTACCGGAACGGAAGTTTTTACGCACCCAACGCTCCATGTTTTGGCCTTCCAACGTTCGTTTTTCGCCCTCCTTGCGGAGCTTCAACCGAATGTAATCGGGGAAAACAGGCACATGATGCAATTACTGTCAGCACCGGGGTAAAGGGAGAGGAGGCGCTGGTCAGCTGTTGGGCTGCTACCAGCGTCAGTGGGAAGTCGGTGAAGTCGCCAGTTGCGCCAGAAGCCAGATATTACCGTAGTACGCCTACACACGCGTTCCAGTTATTCACGTTGCTTGCAGCCGCTCCATCCGCAAGAAGCGTGAGCCCGGATAGCTCAGTCGGTAGAGCATTAGGCTTTTAACCTAAGGGTCCAGGGTTCGAGTCCCTGTCCGGGCGAAGATTTTTAACGTTTCCGTAATGGCTCGTCTCGTAGCGATGGTAGCCCTGCCGTAATCAGTGCACGGAGTTCGTTTCCTGTCAAAATTCTGCGCAGACGGGTTTGATTTTTCACGATTCGAGGGACTCTTCAGTTACGAGCAGTCGTGGCCGAGTGGTTAAGGCGTCTGACTAGAAATCAGATTCCCTCTGGGAGCGTAGGTTCGAGTCCTACCGACTGCGTCGGTTTTTTCTTTTTTTGTTTAAGAAGAAGGAGCAGAAAATTTCGCAGTTTGCCTGTCGTTTTGGTACCTCGCCTCTCACAGCCGTTTATAGTGCCTGTCCTTTTGATAAGGGCGAATTCCAAGCGTCAGCTTTCGCGTCAGCCGAGCAAAGTCGGGACAAGTCGGGACATACTACAGGATGGTCTGCGTGGAGTAACGACGACAAAAACGTTAATTTAACAGCACGCGGCTCACATACTATATACGAAAAAACTAGCGTTACTTGCGGTGGCCGGGAATCGAACCCGGATCAACTGCTTGGAAGGCAACTATGCTCACCATTACACCACCACCGCACAGCCGCTCCTCGCGACGCCGCGCTGTGTCGGCTTCCCGCCCGCCAGCAGCGGCCCACGGTGATAGTAGCTGTAGGCGCTTTACGAGCTAGGAGGGTGCATCCACACGCATTCGGGTAGCGCCTCCACGCACGCTGCGTCTTTGGGCGAGACTAGTCGCCGCAGCCGCAAGGTTACTCACACGATAGTGATGAGTGGTCGTTTTAAGGCAGTGTAGTGGAGGACTCCGCGTGTGTAGCACTTTTTTCGGTTTCATCCGACGTCGCTGGGTGGCAATCCCACTTTCCCTGCAGAAAACTGCTCGGGAAGCACGGGCAGCTTGTCGAGCATCGGTGGTTCAGTGGCATGTGCCTCAGTAGTGCAGTAAGCAGCGCGTAAGTCTCATAATCTTAAGGTTTGCCGGCACGATAACTCAGCGTGTTCGGTCTGACAGTTATCTGCCCTCTGTAATAAAAGACTGAGTCAACGATGAACTTGAACGGGCGTCATCGGACGTCCGCCCCCAACAAATGCAACGAACGAAATGAGAAGAAAAAAAAAGTGGTAGAATGCTCGCTTAGCACGCGGGCGGCCCGGGTTCGATTCCCGGCCGATGTATCGTTCTGCTGTTATCGCTATAATGCTGCCGCACCGATTCCTCGCTTGAGCTCCGTCAGCCTCAGGAATGTATAGCAGGATTCGCTGTGAGAAGAACCAAACACGCAGCACGCAAGAGACCGTACTTGGACGGTCGCGTGCTATTTCTGAGCTGTAACGTCGGCCTGGCCCAACAGGCCGCTGTGTTCAGGCGCCGCAAGGGCGATGGACT